>NC_082713.1:110395001-110695001 GCF_030144855.1 Hypanus sabinus
CTCTGCCTCCGTGTGTTTCTTTAGCAGTGCATTGCACAGGACTACACATCCCTGAAGCTGCTAAAACTAAAACTTTTAAATTTTGCTGTCCCCTCTAATAAAACTGACACACAGAGATTTGCTGGGCTCCTGGGCTATTGGCGGCAACATATACCCCACTTGACCATGCTTCTTCGGCCACTCTATAGGATCTCCAGGAAAAAATCCACATTTCTATGGGGACCAGAACAACAGGGTGCTTATCATACAGCTAAACAAGCTGTGGAACAAGCAATGCCACTTTCTCCCCACCAAGCAGGTCTGCCTTTTGAGTTACAGGTTTCAGCCAGTGAGACGGTCGCTGAGTGGAGCCTCTGACAGAAGACCCACAGGCGCAGAGTCCCCCTCGGCTTCTGGACTAAGTCCCTACCTGAAGCGGCAGCGCGCTACAGCCCCTTCGAGCACCAGCTACTAGCCTGTTATCTGGCGCTCCTCGCCACAGAACTCCAAACAGGCACCGACCCTGTCATCCTTTGCCCCCATCTCCCCATAATGCAATGGGTCAAGTCCCCCGATTCCATCCACAAAGAGGGCCATGATCAGAGGTCCTCCATTGTCAAGTGGAAGTGGTACATTGAGGACCAAGCTGTACCCGGTCCTGAAGGGGTCAGCTGCCTCCATGAACAAGTCATGGCTTTCTCCCAGTCCTAGGACCCTGCCCCAGACATTCCCAAGGTACGACCCTCCCCAGCGTGTTGGGGTCAACCCTTTGATTCCCTCAATCCTGACAACAAACTACACGCCTGGTTCACAGACGGCTCCAGCCGCTGGAAAGGGGTAAAACTATCGTGGAAAGCGGCAGCACTTCGTCCCGCCACAAGTAAGATTTTGACCACAGAGGGGGAGGGGGAGTTCCAGTCAACTTGCAGTAGCCCTCTCCCTCCAAAACACCACCAGACCGGTCCACATCTATACTGTCTCCTGGGCAATAGCTAATAGCATTGCGATGTGGATGGCTCGGTGGCAAGACAAGGGGTGGAAAATACACAGGTGTCCCTTTGGGGGCTGCACCACTGGCGCTTCATTTGAAACCAGGCTACCCAATGTAAAATTTCTGTCCACCATGTGGATGCTCATACCCAAAAAGATAACAAGAGACAACACTTAACACCGCTGTGGACCAGGCTGCCCAAATATCACTTGCTACCACCTCCACCCGACACAGACTCCAGTGCACTAGCTGCGTGGGCATACCGGAAAGGTGGCCACTTAGGGGCCAATGGCATGCGGCGCTGAGCTGAACAATTCAGTGTCGCCTTAACACTCGACCAATGCAAAACCTCTGTAGTTAACTGCCCCATCTGCCAGCAGGTCAAGCCATGGGGCAGGCCGACAGGACCACCAGGCCATATCCGTCGTGGCACGGGAGTGGGTCAGGTATGGCAAATCAACTATATCGGACTGCTCCCAAGGCAAAATAAGAAACAGTACCCCCTGATGATGGACACCTACTTGGGTGACCTGGTGCCAATGCCCTGTGAGAGGGCCAACCAGAATAGCACCATCAATGGATTACAGTACCTCTCCTCTTTCTATTGGGTCCCATGGGAGGTACAATCCAATCAGGGCTCACACTTCGTTGGGGCCAAAGCCCAGACCTGGGCGGCTGAGGCGGGGATCTCATAGCTGTTCCACATACCCCACCACCCCCAGGCATCGGGCTTAATTGAAAGAATGAACAGCCTGCTCAAGGAAAAGATTCGCATTCTGACACCCTCTTGCACACTGCAGGGGTGGCTGTGTCCTTCAGCAAGCCTTTGACCAATTAAACACATGGCCCACTGGCCAAGGAGGGTCCCCACTGTCCCGCCATCTGGCACACTCCCCATCTCCCAACTGGGAAACCACCGAACCCCCCCTCCCCCGAGACCGTGGACTCGGGTAGAGTATGGATAGATGCGCTGCCACTCATGCCGATCCCGCTGAATGACATTGAGATGAACTGTTCAGCGACTGTTTGCTCCTGCTGGTTTTAGCATATCTGTTTGGGGGGGGGGGGGCACTGCTGGCACTCCCCCACCACTCTTCTCCCCACTGCACAACGTCTCTTCCCTTGATCCCCGATGGGGTGGGTGCTTCAGGAACTGGTATTTCCCTCCCTACAATTTGACCTCCACCCGAGTCCCCACCCTCAGATTTATCCCACAGCCACTGAGTAGACCCAGGGAATGCTGGTGCAGGCTCCGCAATGAGCACACTTCCAACCTTTCAGTCGGTCACAGCGACTGCAAGCAAACCTGGTACCCGGGTGCCCCAGTGACCACTATCAACGATGCCACTAAGCTGGGAGCTCCCTGGACTCTGAACTGGATCTGCGGCCACAGTGCCTACCCATGGCTCCCCACGAGCTGGTACGGCTGCTGCTTTCCAGCATATGTGGTGCCCTTCATCCACCCCCTGAATGACCTTGGGGAGCATCCGGCATACAGTGGCCACCAGGACAAGAGGGCCATTACAGAGACGGAGAGGTTCTGGATGATAGCCTTTCCCAGTTATGGTACGGCCCGGCTGTCCCGGGAGGTGATCCAGATGACCAGTGTGCTCAAGACTCTGGCCAACGAGACGGCAGTGGCAGTGCAACACACGGAAGATGCTCTCACCTGAACGACAGCAGAACTGACAGCTGTCAGGATGGTCACCCTGCAGAACCGAATGGCCCTGGACTACCTGCTCGCTGCTGATGGTGGAATGTGTGCAGTGATTGGTAAGGATTGCTGTACCTTTATCCCTGATGAGTCTAGCAACATCACCCACTTGGCTGCTCACATTCGGGTCTCAATGGCTAAAATTCAAAAATCGGGGGACCAGCTCCTCCAGCACAACACCTCATGGGGCAATTGGTGGCCGTCTGGGTCCCTGGGGGGGTGGTGGGCAACTGTCATCCACTGGTCCACCACATTCATTCTTGTCATCATTGCTATTTTTATACTTTGTCGTGCATGCCAAATTATTAAGAATGTCTACCTTTATTTAGCTGCTTAGAAATGGTTACTTCTCGTATGTGTTGATATTGATTTCACTCTCTCTTATGTGTCCTGGCTGTGTGGTGTGTCTTCCGAGGGGTGGAGTGTATCCAGAGCCATGCCTGTCACGTGACAGCACTGCCCTCACCTGGTCAGAAGTAACACCAACCTGCCCGTCAACATTCGCCCTTCCCAACTAATCAATGCACACTTAACCACTGACCATCTTAATTGGATTAACCCATCTAGCACCAAGCTGCTGGCCCCCGGTGGATCACCTGGGCTGGACCCTCCAGCCCCCTGACCTACAAAGGGTGCTACATGTGTTTGGCTTGCTCTCTTTTTTGCCATCCTCGAGGGACCACCCTGCTTCACTCCAGGGTGAAGACTGCAGAACTGTGCCGGAGACACGTGGTAAGGTGTGCATTGAATAGGGTTGTGGGAGTGTTTATTGTTGTCCCTTTAGCAAAGAGCCATGCCTGACCGTAGTCCAGGGGGACGGCTATTGTAGTTACTTTCCCTTGCTTGTATGTGTACCTGTACTCCGTCTACACACTATTTTCCCGAGTACTGTACTGCAGACCCGACTTTTCCCATGCTTGTCTATTCCAAGAGTGTTTGTGCAAGTAATGCAGCTGCTTGTGTTGCTCCCAAGCTTTTTCTCCCCTTGTAAATAAGCTTATTATTAATACTGTGTCCAGAGCTCTTGCCTTTGAGACCCAATAATCTTTCTCATTTCCATCACAACAGAAGGCACTGCCCAAAAGGCAGCGTGCAGAACAATTGGACAGCTCAAAAAATAGGGCAGTAGAGTATATCACTTCCTCTGGACACCTGTCCTCGGAGGAGGAGGAGGAGGGAGGTGGGGGTGGCCAGCAGACCCGGCAGAGCAAGAGGCAGGTTAATCGGACGGAAAAGAGTCAAGAGAACAGTGAAGGTCTGCTGGTCACCCCTCAGGTGCAGAAGGGGGAGATCAGCAGAGTCCCTCAGCTCCAGGAATCCAGGAGCAGTAAAACTTCTGGTGGCCTCCAGCCAGATGGAGAGGCAGCCCGAGGTTCCTTTGGGTGCTGAACCGGTACTACCTCTCCCTAGCAAGGACTACCTACAGTACCTGAGCCCTCAGTAGGTGGAGGACTTCACCAGGACTGTGGGCACGAGGCCTCAGGATGGCCAAAATAAGGATGATGATCTGTAATGGGTGATGGACCTTAAACTGGTGTCCTTAAACGTTTGCAGTGTGAAGATTACTGGGCAATGCGTCAGCATTAACATGACCTTCCTTCAGGAGTGCGGTCTACCACACCTCCACAACTGCCGAAGGTGATCACGGTGGTGGTCCCAGGGTTTGTTGGTGTGGTCAGGTGGCAACAATTGCTGTGTGTCTGGCCTGGGGACTCTGTGACGAGGAGGCAACTTCACAATTTCCCAAGTCAAATAGGTGCTGCGGGGTACCTCCTTGTAGCAGACGTCAAATACCAGGGCATTCTGCTCCGGCTGATCAATGTGTTCGCCTCCCCTGTGCAGAGCGAGCGGCGAGTCATCCTCGAGCAGCTCCCACCACTGCTGGTAATGTCCCAGCTGGTCATGCTGGCCAGGGACTTCAACTGCACCATTGGTGCGACTGGATGATCCGGTGGCGTCAATGGCAGGCCGGACAGTACCTCCAAGTTCCTGATGGAAACGGTAGACAGCCAAGCTGCGCGACGCCTTTGGCACTCCCACAGGTGGAGCGCAGCCACAAGCCACCTGGACCCGACCGGACGGCTTAACCCACTCTCAGATCGACTTCCTCTCCCTCTCAGAGTCCAACACGGTCAGATCCACCGTCGTCACGCCGTGTTCTTCTCTGACCACGGCCTTCTGAGAGCACCTATCACTTATCGGAGGACCAGAAGGCAGGTAAAGAGACGTGGAAGCTGAACATTAAGCTGCTGATCCCAGAGAATATTAAGGAACTAGAGAAGGAATACACAGGTTGGAGAACCTTGAAAGCCTTCTTTGATTCCCCAGTTCACCAAGGAGAACATCAGGAGGTTCTTCATTCACAAGGGTATCTAGAAAGCAAGGCAGGGCAGACGGAACTGCGAAAATGCCAGACAGAGTTGCAGCAACTTCTCTTGCAGTCAAAGGTGGTGAATGTCAGGGAGGAATTACGGGAGGTGAAGGGCTGGCAAGCCCAGCACTTCGCCGCCGAATCCTCCAAGATCATCTTCTGATCAAGGGCCCAAACCGTGGAGCATGACGAGATGTGCTCACACTTCTTCTTCCAAAAGGTGCACTGGGGAGCTCTATGATCCACAGCCTTAAGGAAGAGGATGGCTCAGTCGCATCCTCACAGACAGACATACTGAGGATCTGCAGGTCCGTCTATGCCGGTCTGTACAATGAAAAAAACCAGACTCCTCAGCCTCCCACAACTTACTGTCGTCTATCATACAGGTCTTAGACGATGGCAAGCGGGAGAGACTGGATCAGCCGCTGACCCTAGACGAGCTGACAGGCTCTGTCCATTCCTTTGGGTCGAACAAAACTCCTAGAGTCAACAGCTTACTGGTTGAGTTGTATTCGACTCTGTTGAATTGGATAGGCCCCAACCTGCTGGAAGTATACAACGCTATGCTTCTGGCGGGCTGCATGTCCATGTCCATGAGGAAGGGCATCGTCACCCTCATCTACAAGCAGAAGGGGGGAAAGGAGGACATCAGGAATTGGAGACCCATCTCTCCTGAATGACGATGTCACCGTCTTCTGCTCTGATCAGAGGTCGGTTCGCAGACTTATGTACATCTGCGAAATGTTCGAGCTGGCATCGAGTGCCAGGGTCAACCACATGAAGAGTGAAGCCATGCACTTCGGCAACCAGCCCAAACGATCCATTGTCCCCTTCACCATCAGGCCCGACCACGTGAAGGTGTTGGGGATCTGGTTTGGAGGGACTGAGGCGTGCAGGAAGAACTGGCGGGATCAGACTGCCAAGATGAAACAGAAACTGGGACTGTGGGGAGAGCGCTCCCTTTCGATAACGGGCATCAGGTGTGAGGTGCTCTCAGGTCTGTTGTACTTGGCACAGGTGGGGCCTATCCCCTGTTCCTGCAGCTTGGAAATCACAAGAGCCATCTTCAGATTCGTCTGGAGATACAGAATGGAGCAAGTCAGACGGGTCGTCATGCACAAGTCCCTGGACAATGGGGGCAAGAATGTCCCAATGTCGCCCTCACCCTGATGGCCAGCTTCGTGTGTGGATGCATCAGGTTGTGCGCGGATCCCAGATACGTGAGCACAAAGTATCAGTCCTGACGAAGGGTCTCAGCCTGAAACCTTCACTGCTCATTTCAATGGATGCTTCCCGAACAGCTGAGTTCATCCAGCTTGTTTGTACACAGCATCTGCAGTGTACTTTGTGTTTGATTTACCTTTACACTCAAGTTGGAGAGTAAAGACTTTACCAAAGTATTGTAACCCAAAGGATTGAGTAAAGTTGTTGTTGTTCAGCGGTTTTATGAAAGATCAACCTTATTGAATCTTCGTTCAGGAATAGTGATCTGCATCTGAGATAACCCCTGAAAGATCAGGAAGGTTTGTGCAGTGTTCACTTTCCAGCAGCAAAAGGTCAGTTCCTTTAAGCCATTTTATTTCCTTCCTTGTGAATTCTTTGTACAAGGCATCTCCCAGCTGTGATCAGCGAATTTGTGGGACCTATAGTAATGTGCAGCATATTAATGGACACTGGATGCACCCCTGATTTTCTTATATGATGATCATATTAGTTTTATTGCTTTGGTTTGTTATTTTGTTTATTCACAATTTGATTAACATTCAGTTGCACTAGCAACAGTAATATTTTAGTAGGTTAATTGATGGTTACGAGAAGCAAAGCTTATACAGGCACTTGGGGGCAGCTGAGGGGTCCTGGGGGACGGCAGTGCTCATGTGATCGTGTAGTCAGGGACGGCCCCATAGCATGTATGGTAAGCTGATGCACTTGTGTTCCAGTATTTCCAGAAAGGAAAATTAAGACGTTATTTTAAACTTCTGTGCGCCTGGAAGTCCCTTTTGTGTCCAAGTATGCAACAAATATTGGAGGCACCGCTAAGATAATTAACGTCACACTCAGTGTGGCAACAATGAGGACACGGATCCCCTTTGATTGACATTGGGAGCACACAGCTTCGGGGTGCGGCTATACCACATATAATGGATCTGGAGGAGTTGGCAGAGGCCTTGTCTCAGAGACTACGGCTTTTGCAACTGAATCAGCTTAAAGAGGTGTGTGTGGAAGCTAAGATCCTATATGTAAATTGTTACCACAGGGCGAACATTAATCACACTAATTACTGAATTTATGGACAATGTAATTAATGAAGAAGGGGAGGAGGTTGTGAAGTATTATCTAAGGACAATGATGGAATCAGTTGAGCAAATGGGAGGAAATACTGGAACACAGGTCGCTATTATTAATGAAAAGTGCAGAGAGTCCTGTTTTCCACACATCGGGGTATGGAACACGGATGAGCTCCTGGGTGAGAATGAGAAACTTGTGGGCAAAGCAGCAAACCAGACACCCATCCCCTTTGCAGGATGGGTTGAGCTGAAGTTCAAGTTGGGATCAAATAGGGGCCCAACGCCAGAGCTGCTTGTGCCGGTGCTTGCTCTAATGAGTCAGGAGTAGCAGAGCCACCGATCATTGGCTACAATGTAATTGAGCGGCTGGTGATGAATGGAATGGAGCAACATCCAGAAGTTACATTTGCTGCAGGAAGAGACGCTTTTTCCATTGACTGCAAAAAGGCAAATGAGTTGATCCACATAGTGCAGAGGTGACCAGGATGACAAGGAGGGCATGGTGAGAGTTGGAAAACTAAAAACAGTGATTCCAGCAGGCCAGACCAGGGAGGTCAAGTGTCGTGTGAGGACAGGACCCCTTTATGCAAAACAGGAAGTTCTTTTTGAACCAGATGAAATCCCAAAGCGACCAGAGGGGTTGAACATTACTGACACCGTTATCTGTCTGCAGAAGGGAAATTAGTCTAGGGTAGCTATCCCTGTCACTAATAACAGCAACCACGACATTACTCTCACCCCTCGTACAGTGCTAGGACAGCTACAACAAATTAAGGCTATTTACCCAGTGGATGTAAGGCCAGTCAATGCCAGTGTAAACACAGCAAAAACAGCCCGCACTAGTGAAAACAGTGCCAGCACAGCCAGTGCTCCAGAGAATCACAAAGAGAAACACAGACAACTGGACACATGTAAACATGAGTCATGGAGCCCTCCAGTGTCTGGTGATCAACTGACTCCAGACCAGCAGGAACAGGTGAGACAGATGCTGCAAGAAGAGTGTGGTGCATTTTCAAAAGATGAGAGTGATGTGGGATGCATTCCATCTCTGCAGTTAAAAATCAGACTGAGTGACACAACTCCTGTAAGGTGCACCTACACTTCTGTACCCAAACCACTCCAGAAGGAGCTGAAGTAGTATGTGGAGGACCTACTGAATAGAGAACAGATTCAAAAATCCCGGTCCCCAAACTCATCATCAATAGTCTGCGTTCGTAAGAAGCATGGGAGTTTACGTCTATGCGTGGATTACATGAGCTGAACCAAAAATCCATCCCTGACTGTCACCCCATCCCTCGAGTGCAAGATATGTTGAACAGCCTGGGTGGGAGTGTATGGTTCTTGGTACTCGATCAGGGCAAGGAGTTTGAGAATAAGCTGTTTTCCAAGCTGGAAGAATACTGTGGTATCCAAGGCTCACGCACAACGCCTTACCGCCTGGCTGGAAATGGTCAGGTTGAGAGATTTAATTGAACACTCCTTTCCATGCTGAGAAACTTGACAGAGGAAGCCAAGTCAGATTGGAAGAGCTCCTTAGCCAAGGTCGTACATGCGTATAACTGTACGCACAGTGAAGCAACGGGATATGCCCCATACTACCTCCTCTATGGTAGAAGCCCCCGGCTACCTATGGACATTATGTTTGGCTTGACACCAAGTGACCAGAGCACTTCTCACAGCGAATATTCCAGTAAGTGGAGAAGGCGGATGCAAGAGGCATACAGGCTGGCATCACAGACAGCTCAGAGGGAGCAAAATAGAGCAAAGAAGCAGAATGACCAGAAGACTTAAGGAGTGGAACTACAGCCAGGGTGTAGAGTATTAGTGCGGGACTTCAGGGGCAGAGGAGGACCTGGGAAGCTCAGGTTTTATTGGGAGGAGCAAGTCCACATTGTAACCAAGAGGAAGCACAAGGACAGTCCGTTGTCCAACCTGAGAGAGGCCCAGGAAAGACTGGAGTCCGACACAGGAACCTGCTACTGCCCTGTGACTTTCTGCCCATGGAAGAAGATGAGCAAGGGAAAAAGAAAATGCAAAAGAAAAAGCCAAACACAGATAAGAAGAGTGAAAGGCAGGAAAGGCAGGAGACCCAACAGTAGTTCAAAGGATGAGAGTAACTAGAGGTTCATCACCACACAACCAGCAGTCATTCAGAAGCCAGCCGAGAGTGGAAACAGAGGAGTTCCAACCACAAGCAGCTGATAGGAAACTGGAGCACGGCAGCAAGGAAGATGAGGGTGAGGAAGGTAGTATGGAACCAGAGATAGAGAGTGGAGAAACTGCAGGGGCTGAATGAAAGGCGTCATTTGATGCAGCAGACGAGATGGATTTTGAGCAGCGGTCAACTCCCATGAGAAAGTATCCTTTACGACAAAGAAACCCACCCAAGATACTAACATATAACACATTAGGCCAAACATCAGTCAAACACAGACCACTGATACTTAGAAGGACACTGGAACAGGTGTGAGGCATACAGTAGCACATGTGGGTCTGTGTAATGGGTTATGGGGTAGACATAGGGTTAAAACCTTCAGTCCAAGATACATAGTCCGCACAAGTAGCGGAGTAGCACTTGAGATATCATCTGGCCAGTGAGGTCGGTTGCTGATACATGACATAATAAGGGAGATGTATGTCATGTCGAAGGCTCTTGCTGTACAAGAGTATCATGAAAGACTGACTCCTTTATAACCTACCATTATAACTCACTAGTTGAGGACATGAGTACCCTGGGAAATCTATCATGTCAGGATGACAGTCATTTTGAAGTGGAGTGTGGAACCTACAGTAATGCAGAGCATAATGGACACTGGATACCCCCCTAATTTTCTTATATGATGGTCATATTATTTTTATTGCTTTGGTTTGTTATTTTGTTTATTCACAATTTGATTAATGTTCAGTTGCACTAGGAATGGTAATATTTTAGTAGGTTAATTGATGGTTATGAGAAGCAAATCTTATACAGGCTCTTGGGGGGCAGCTGAGGGGTCCTGGAGGATGGCAGTGCTCATGTGATCGTGTAGTAGGGGACGGCCCCACAGCATGTATGGTAAGCTGGTGCGCTTGTGTTCCGGTATTTCCAGAAAGGAAAATAAAGACGTTATTTTAAACTTCTACACACCTGAAAGTCCCTTTTGTGTCCAAGTGTGCAACAGATTCATCATTTTCTTTGGAGATATTGTTGTTGCAGTGAAGTCTCTCCTTACTGACTGTATAAATCACTTGGACTTTCGAATTACCACTTTTTTACTGAGTTCGAATTTACCACTTTAAGAACTATTCCAGAGTTTGGCTGTTTGTTAAACTGCCGTATAGCAGTTGACTTCCAGTTGTTAGTTGTTTGTTTACTTTTCACTTTTGTTGAGCAGAGTTTAATAAATGTTTGTTTGTTCATAAAATCTGACTCAATTCTATATTCATTGTTGCCAGCCACATAACAATTAAAACCAGTAACTGCCAAAGAACTGAACGTGGCCATCTTTAGATTAAAGGCTGGCAAGTCTCCAGGCTCTGATAGGTTTACCTCAGAGTGGTACAAATCGCTGAAGTCACAGTTAGCTCCATTATTACTTAACACCTTTAATTGGATCTTACAGGGAGGAGAAATTTCACCTTCCTGGAGAGAGGCGATTATCTCAGTTATTCCTAAAGAGGGTGAAGATAAACTAGAATGCAGTAATTATTACCCAGTCCGTGTCCTTAATTTGGATTACAAATTATTTACATTTATATTAGCTCGTAGACTGCAAAAGCTTCCATCTGGCCTCATCCACTTAGAGCAGATTGGATTCATTCAGCAAGGACAAACTCAGGACAACCTTACACATACTAGAACAGGTTACTAAGAACAGGACAGAGACAATGATAGTGGGATTAGACAGCTAGAAAGCTTTTGATTCAGTTAGATGGGTATTCCTATATAAAGTGTTAAGAAGAGTCAGTTTACAAGAAAAGTTTATTAAAGTAATCCAGACTTTACATGATAGTCCTACAGCTCGAATTAAGATAATTCTGACTCTTATTTTAGAGAGAGAAATTAGACAGGGATACCCAATTTCCCCTCTCCTCTTTGCACTATACATTGAACCTCTTGCCCAATTAATAAGACAGAGCAAAAACTGCAGGATACATATGATCTTAAGTGGGAAGCTAAAGGATTAAAATATTTAGGAATAACACTGCCAAAAGATCTTTCAACGTTGTCACAGGTAAATTATGGGTCATTAGTTTCAGAGATAAAAGCAGACATACATAGATGGAACCTTATCCCCTTTTTAAGTTTAAATTCAAGGATAAATACCATAAAAGTATTTTCCCTCGGTTACTTTACTTTTTCCGGAGTTTACCTGTGGAAGTAGACGATAATCAATTTAGGGAATGGGACAAATGGATTTCCCGATTTATCTGGCAAGGAAAGAAAATTAGAGTCCGATTTAACAACTTACAGTTAGGAAAGGAAGGGGGAGGTATGGCACTTTCTTGCTTGAGAAATTATTTTTATGCATCACAGATAACCCCTCTGTTATATTGGTGTAATGGGGAATACAAGGCTAGATGGAAGGAAATAGAATTTGATTTGATTGACAGTTTCCTCTACAGGCCTCAATTGCAGACAAAGGATCGATGGCTCAATGGGTAAAGGATTAAAAACAGCTGGATAAATCTCACATTAAAAGTATGGCAGAAGTTGACTAATTTATGCGGAATTTACAACATGTTAAAACTTTTTAGATGGTGGGCTTATGATACCGATTTCTTTCCCAGCAGTGGAGATAAAAGAGTTGAACTATGAATAAAGAAATCTCTTACAACCTACCCTCTCATTCACACATAAAAGTGCATTACAAAGTTTTCAATCCCTGCAGGACAAACATGGCCTAGAACACAATGACTTTTTTAGGTACCTTCAAATACGACACTACTTTAACCAGAGTTGTAGATGTACAGACTTATCAACAGCAGAATTTAAAACTTTCAAGATTTTGAATTCAGCTTACAGCTTATTAGCAAGTAAATCAATTTCTTAATTATATAATGTTCCCTCTCATGCCAAAAATGAAAACACATTGTATATTAAAGAGAAATGGGAGAAAGAAGCAGGGTTGGTACTAGAGGAGGTTTGGGGGAAAGTATGCAGCTTTCAGTGGTCTTCAACCAACTTCTTGGTTTGGAGGGAACATTGCTGGAAAAATATAAGATACTTCAAGACCCCATACCAGGAAAAATATAAAGACACAAATGTGGCGTGTTGGAGAAAGATCTGGCTCCAAGGAGGCAAATCATTTCCATATTTTTTGTGATTGTCCTAAATTAAGGTTACATTGGGAAGGTATTCACAGAATACTAGTTAAGGTATTTAAGATACTGATACCTCTGGACTTTGTGACTCTCTATTTGGGGCATGCATTGTTTTCGGAACAGAAGAAAGATATAAAGTTGCTTCAGGCCCTTTTAGCGGCAAGTAAGAAATCAATCACCAGAAAGTTGCTAAAACCATTATCACCTACTTTAGAAGATTGGCATGAAATTATTTTGGAAATATTTAAAATGAAAAGATGACTTACTCCTTGAGAATTCAAGAAGAAAAATTTTATCAGATTTGGAATAAATGGATTGAAATTATAACCCCAATGTGAGCAGACTTTAGATGATTCTCCTAATGGTTCATACTGCTTTCCTCATCAACATATTAATAGTGTTAATGTAAGCTCCCTTGGTTTGAATGTTCAGTTTTTTTATTTCTGGAAAACGTGGAATCAAGGGAGCTAGTGAGATGAGTGCAGTATAGACGTGTTTTTTCAAGCTCCTCGTGGCACACCAAACTTTACAAGTTAAAACTGCCTTTTTGAAAGCTTGACTCTCAGTTGTTGTTGCAAGATCTCAGTTATTCGTTTCTCTTTTACACCACCAAAAAGTGTAACATGAGCATGTCCAGTAAAACAGCACGAGGCAGAAGGGAGCCGCTCACCCGCTAACCGATGCTGCAGCTAATGTTAGCAGGGACCAAGCTAGCAAGAACCCTCCAGAAATGTTGTCAGCCGAAGAGGAAGATGAGCTTCCTCTTATTTGGCAGAAAATGTTAAACAAGCTCTTGCAGTCCTTCAATGAGCGGTTTGACAAGTTTGAGCACAGTTTCCAAAGTCCGTCGTCCGCCCAGCAAGCGCTTACTGAGAGACTGTCGAACACCGAAAATCAGACCGCTGACCACGAGCAGCGAATCCATGTCATGGAAACTTCAGTTGCCGAGCTGCAGCAAGAAAAGACTGCGGACCAAGCTTACAGATCTGGAAGGGAGATCCAGACGCAATAACATAAAGATTGTTGGCGTCCCAGAAGGTGAGGAGAAAGGGAGGCCGACTGACTTAGTCGCTAACCTGATCCCCAAGCTGCTGGGGGATGATAACTTCACCAAGCCGGTCGTTATCGATAGAGCATACCGCACACAACAGCCTGAACCACCGGAAGGCTCAAGGCCCCGTACGATAATTGCACGGGTGCATTTCGCTCAGGAGAAATAAGATTCTGCGACTCAGGAGGCAACACTCAATGGATTACGGAGGCCATCGAATCTTAATCTACCCCGACTACACCGCAGAGGTTATGGAGCAACGGCGGAGTTTCCACGAGGTGCTGCAACTGCTTAGAGAGGAGGAGGTCCGGCATTTGCTAAGTTTCCCAGCTAGGCTCTATGCTCGTCACCAAGGGCAAGTAAAAGCATTCAGCAACCCAGCTGAAGCCAAGACTTGTGTAGACCAAAAACTTTGAAAGGCTATTTTTCACAACATAAATGAAGAGAGTCTAAACATGCTCTGAGCAGACTTTAATTACGGCAGTTCTTTTTTCCATCCTCAATTTGTTCTTTACTATGTGTGCTAATGAGGGAGGGGCTATTAGTTGGAGGTGTTTTTCTCCGCTTTTGTCCAGCAGTCCCAAATTAGGATGAGGGCAACTCTGCTTCGTTTAGGGAAGCAATGGGTGGGGGTTTTGTTCATATATTTGTTAACTGTTCATGTTATTTTTTGTTGGATTTTGCTGGCTGCCAGACTGAATGTTAAGTTTGTGTTTCATTATAATGCAAAAGGTACCACAAATGAATAATACTCTTAACTCCATATCCTTGGTCTCTTGGAACGTGCGCAGTTTAGGTCACCCAATAAAGCGAGGTAAAGTTTTCGCACATTTGAAGTCACTGAAATCTGACATTATATTCTTACAAGAAACTCATGTTAAAGCCACTCAGGGCTAATTGGATTTCACATGTCTAACAGGCACCTTTTACTTCCAAAGCCAAAGGCATTGCCATTCTCTTCCGTAAGACTGTGCCTTTTTGTTTTCACTCATCCACAATTGATCCAAATGGCAGATTTATAATTTTAACCGGGCATATCAATTCACTTCCCATTAGACTGGTAAATGTTTACAGGCCGAACTCAGATGATCCAGGTTTTTTCCATAAGGTGTTTGACTTATCCCAGATAACGATTCAAGCCACATATTGATTAGAGGTGACTTTAATTGCTACCTGGACCTGTATTTAGATAGGCTCTCCTCTGCTCCCCCCCCACCCAATATTCTTGTTGTGCAAACTCTTAACAATTTGATGAAGTCGAAGAAGTTGGTGGATACTTGGAGATTACCACACTCATCTGACCGTAATTATTCTTTTTATTCTCACGTACACAGATCACATACACAGATCGATTATTTTTTAGTTGATTCTAGATTAATCTCTAATATTGACCATACCAAATATCACAGCATAATATCTGACCATAGTCCTGTCAATCTCAAGCTTCAATTGTCCATCCCTGAGCAAGCCTATAACTGGCACTTTAATCCTTTTTTGCTCAAGGATCAGGCATTTAAAGAATATATTACAATGCACATCTTGCAGTTCCTTGAGACCAACAACAATGGCAAGGTGAATGACTCAACACTCTGGGAAACACTTAAATTGTATATCAGAGGACAAATTATTTCTTATGAAGCAACACTGAAAAAGGATAAGCGAGGTAGATTGGAAGTGATTGAGAAAGAATTACTAGCGGCTGAAGAGGCTTACAAAAACTCCTTGCTCCAATCAGATTATAATAACATTCTCAAATTAAAATATGAATACAACTCCATTCTAGGGGAACAAATTAACAACATACTACTTAAACTTAAACAGCAACATTTTGAGTTTGGTAACGAACCACAGAAGTTATTGACAAGGCAGTTAAAAGGAGAACCAACAAAACAAGCCACTTACAAAATAAAATCCAAATCTGGCCTGATGCTTATGGACTTAAAGGATATTAACAAATGATTTAGTGAGTTCTATTCAGAAATTTACACCTCCAAATCAACAACTACACTGGAAGATTTTGATAAGTTTTTTGAGAATTTGGATTCAGATTTTTCGCTGAGTTACAGGGTGTCACCAAAGCATTTCCCACCGGTAAGGCAGCTGGACTGGACGGGTTCGGGCCAGAGTTCTACAAAGCCTTCCGAGATGTCCTTACACCGACTTAGCCGAGAATCTTTCGGGATACCTTTAAAAACAAGAGGGTCCCACCCTCTCTCAGTGAAGCAAATATCTGTGTTCTATTAAAAAAAGATAAAGATGAAATGGACCCCGGACGCTATAGGCCCATTGCACTACTAAATTATGATCTGAAAATAATTACAAAAGTGTTAGCAAATCGGCTCAGTAAGCATATAGCAAATATCATTCACCTGGACCAAACGGGATTTATCCCGGGCAGGTACCCCTTTTGTAATGTCCGCAAAATTCTCAATATTTTGTATGCCGATTGTGGGAAAGATGACAGAGCTGCTATACTGTCTCTAGATGCCCAGAAGGCATTCGATATGATAGAGTGGCCCTATCTAATTGCAACACTCAAGAAGTTTGGATTCAGCGACACTTTTATAGAATGCATTAAAATATTATATACTAAACCAAAATCCTTCATTTTCACAAATGGGGATAAATCCAATCCGTTCTTTCTGCAATGTGGTGTTCGCCAAGGGGACCCATTGTCCCCCCTGCTGTTCAACATAGCGCTGGAGCCCCTGGCAATTGCCATTAGGGCCCACCCACACATTGAAGTTATTAAGGTGGGCAATATTGAGACCCGTGTGACCCTATACATGGATGACCTTCTAGTTTGTCCAGCTGACCCAGTGGTCTCTATTCCCATCCGACTAGAATATATAAATTCTTTTGGAGAGTATTTCTGGTTATAACATAAATTGGGGAAAGAGTGAATTCATGCCCTTAGTGGATCAATTTACTGAAGACTTCCTGAAAAAGTTGCCTTTTAGAGTAGAGAAGTTTGACCTATTTGGGGATTAAACTGACTAGGAACCCAAAGCAGCTTTTCAAATTTAACTTTACAGAATCCTTAGAAAAACTCAGAACAAATATCAAGTCCTGGAGGATACTGCCCTTATCCATGATTGGACGGGTAAATGCGATCAAAATGGTGACCCTACCCAGGTTTCTGTATCTTTTTCAAAACCTGCTGTATCCAGAGATACTGGCCACGTGACAGATGCACTGGCACCTGGCTGGTTGGAGGACACAGCACATGCCAATCAACATTTGGTCCCTCCCAACTAATCAATGCACACCTAAATTATTGGTCACCTTAACTGGATTCTATCGCCCAGCCCCATGCTATAAAAGGTGAGACTTGTCCCTGGCTCGGTCTCTCTTACAGACCACCTCATTGAAGGTAAGTGCATTGATTTATGTTTGAGAAGGTCTATCCAAGGTTAAGGGGGAGAGCTGTTGTAGTGCTTTTCCCTTGTTCTTTGTATGTGTAACTATACCCTGTCCCCACACCGCTTCCTGTGTGTTGTAGTTGCTTGTGTTGACCCGACTTCCCCTTTAATAATAAATTCCTTATTATTAAAACTGTATGTGTCCAGGCCTCTACTGTTGAGACTCAAAGAACCAGTTATTTCCATCACAACATTTGGCGCAGCGAGCAAGGTCTCATAGGTTTTGGCTGAACACAAGCACAGGGGATAATGTTCTGGAATAAGGGGAAGAAAGCCAGTGCAGGCACCCAGGATAAGATCCCCGGGCGGGCTGATGAAAGGGAGGGATTTGAGAGTCTGGCTAGCATGCTGGCAGACCACGGAAAACCAGTGGACTGGTCTGAGCAGTTAGAGCCCCATGGAGAGAAGCTGGGCCATCATGTGGTCTCCCTCCTTAAGGAATCAGGGTTCCCCAAAGCTAAGGGGAGTCAAAGGGGTGCCTTCTGGTTGTTTGCGTCCCTGCTGAGACGCCAGGTTAGAATTACTAATCACCTGCAGCACTTGTGTGGTCAGAAGGACAGGGAAATTAAAAAAATTAAAGCGTTGTTGCACGCTGAAGGAAGCAGCACAGGCTGCCCAGGCCCGAGCCAATGACCTTGAAGTTCAGGGAACTGAACTTGCCTGTCGCCTCATAAAACTTCAGCAGGCCAGGGCAGCCCGTCGGTCTGGCTGGCAGCCGGACCCATTAAAGATTCGAGCCTTAGTCCAGTGTGGCGACAAGCTGGACGCATGGCTGGGGGATGGGGACATCTGGCTGGATAGTGACGACGGGGAGGTGCCCGAGGAACTAAGGTTCCACAACCACCCTTCCCCCTTCTCACCCGAGCTCCAACGTGCCCGACCCATCACCACGCGGTCCCAGGTTCACCGCAGGGAGGAAGGGAACGAGGGGGAGATGGCCGGACCTCCCCCTAGTCAGTCCAAGACCACAGAGATCCGGGACTTCTCCCCCAAGGAGCTGACCCAGTTGGCGGATTGGTACCGCCGACCAGGCGAGCACCTCGCCGCCTGGCTGCTCCGGCTGTGGGACGAGGGGGGGCCCAATCTCAGCCTCTCCCATCAGGAGGCAAGCGCCCTGGGAAGCCTCTCTGACCAGCAGAGCATAAACAATGTGTTGCGGGCGCCACAAGCAGAAATCCGCAACGGCACAACCCTGTGGGATCGGGTAGTGACCATGGTACGAGCTCGCTATCCCACACTTCTGGAGTGGGATCTACACGGGCACCCGCAATGGGTTACGGTCAGTGAGGGCAGCCGGGTTATCAGGGAATGGGCACTGGTCAACGGCAGCTATCAAGATGCCTGCAACCGTAACTTCCTTGAAAACACACAAGTGACCGGTGCCCTAGCGGGATAATTGGTCACTACCGCACACCCCGATCTGAAGTTGGTAATCCTGCCCCTCATGGCACCAGCTAGCGGTAGGACCATATAGGATGCCATCACGCTCCTGAGGGATTAGAATATATGCAGGGGGGGCACCTACACAGGTCCGGAAGACCGAGACAAGGGCCCTAGACACTATCCCTCTCAGATATATATGCAGGCAGCTGTACTCAGACCTGCTGCGTGCAGGGGTGGATCGTAACCAGATAGATGGCATCCCCACCCCTAACCTATATGCCCTGCGAAAGGAGCATTGCAGGGGAGAGACTACTTACAAAAAGACCACCCACATCGAGCCACCCTCCACGCCTCCCCTACCCGAAACTGTCTCGAAGGCCCTCGAAGCAGAACTCAGACAGCTCATCAGGCAGGAAATGTCCCACCTCCACCAGCAAGGTGCCTCACCCCCGGTGTGGCAGCCCTCTTCTCCCCTCCCATAGGATGAAGGCCAGGGCCCCCGGCGCATTTGCTCTTGCCCTCTCCCACCCGGGGGACCTGAGGCCACAAATACCCGTCACAGAACATTGGGGAAAGGGAAACACACAGAGGTGGATGGCGCTTGTCGACACAGGCGCCCAGCACATGATTATCCCAGGCAATCCTGCCTTATGGAGGGGTACGGACATGCGGACAAAGGGATTGGGGAGCTCCCTGTTACCAGCTAGGGAGGTCACCCTTCGCCTAGCCATAGGCAACCATTCCCCCAGACGTGTACAAGTCCTTATTTCCTCCTCCCCGGAATGTATCCTCGGGATCAATGTTTTAAAGGGACAATCACTTGAAACAAACAGGGGCAGGTTCACCGTCATCATCGCGCGAACCACTATTGTCGTCGGGGCGGCTAAGTGGGAGCCAATTGTTATTCCCCCTCCCTCTAAGATCATCTGTACCAGTCAGTCCAGAGTGCCAGGGGGTGGGGGGGATGCCAAGAAATCACAGACTCCATTCAAGCCCTGTAAAGGGAGGGAATTATTAGAACCGCTGCCTCACCTTTTAATAGCCCCATTTGGCCCGTCCGTAAGAGGAACGGCTCCTGGCGGATGACCGTTGATTATAGACAATTAATCAAGGCTGCAACCCCCCTCACCACCGCTGAACCTGACATTGTCACCCTTATTGAAGACATCGCAGGCCATCCCCATAAACCCTGGTACGCTGTTGTCGATTTTGCGAATGCAGTTTTCTCGATTCCCCTGCACTCAGATAGCCAAGACCAGTTTGCCTTTACTTGAGATAACAGACAATACACATTTTGTTGTCTGCCCCAGGCTACATTCACAGCCCCACTATCTGCCATGGCCTTGTCTCCCGCGATTTACACAACATCCAATTCCCACCGGAGATTTCGATTACACATTATATAGACGATATCCTTCTCCAAGGCCCTTCACATGCTAATCAAATCCTTCAGGGGATGGGGCTGGGCCATTAATATGGAAGAACTACAGGGCCCCAGCCAGGGTATCATTTTCCTTGGAGTACAATGGAACTCCGGGCACAGAAGCACACCCGATGCCGCCAAAAATAAAATTTTAAATTCTGCCGTCCTCTTGAATAAAACTGACAGAGATTCGTGGGGCTCCTGGGCCATTGGCGGCAGCATATACCCCACATGACCATGCTTCTCTGGCCACTCTATAGGATCTCCAGGAAAAAATCCACATTTCTATGGGGACCAGCGGAACAGGCTGCTTTTGATATGGTGAAACTAGCGGTGGAACAAGCCATTCCCGCCAGGCGGGTCTGCCTTTTGAGTTACAGGTCTCAGCGAGCAAGATGGTCGCCGAGTGGAGCCTCTGGCAGAAGACCCCAGGGCGTAGAGTCCCCCTCGGTTTCTGGACTAAGTCCCTACCTGAAGCAGCAGTGCACTACAGCCCCTTCAAGCGCCAGCTACTAGCCTGTTACCTGGCGCTCCTCGCCACATAACACCAAACAGGCACCGACCGTCGACTTTCGCCCCCGTCTTCCCATAATGCGATAGGTCAATTCCCCCGATTCTACCCACAAGGAGGGCCGTGCCCAGAGGTCCTCCATTGTCAAGTGGAAGTGGTACATTGAGGACCAGGCTGAGCCCGGTCCTGAAGGGGTCAGCCACCTCCATGAACAAGTCATGGCTTTCTCCCAGTCACAGAACTCTGCCCCGGACATCCCCGAGGTACAACCCTCCCCAGCATGTTGGGGTCAACCTTCGATTCCCTCGACCCCAACAGCAAACTGCGCGTCTGGTTCACAGACGGCTCCAGCTACTGGAAAGGGGGTAAACAATTTTGGAAAGCGGCAGCACTTCATCCCGCCACGGGTAGAATTTTAACTACCGAGGGAGAGGAGGGTTCCAGGCAACTTGCCGAGCTGGTGGCGGTAGCCCTCTCCCTCCAAAACACTACCAGACCAGTCCACATCTATACTGACTCCTGGGCAATACCCAATGGCATTGCAGTGTGGATGGCCTGGTGGCAAGACATGGGGTGGGAAATACACAGACGTCCCCTCTGGGGACAGCACCACTGGCATTTCATTTGGGACCAGGCTACCCACAGGAAAGTTTCTGTCCACCATGTGGATGCCCATACCCGGCAAGATAATGAAGAGGCAACGTTTAACGCTGCTGTGGACCAGGCTGCCCAAATATCATCTGCCACCACTTCCACCCGACACAGACCCCACGGTTTGCGTGGGCAAACCGCAAAGATGGCACGCGGTGCTGGGCTGAACAATTCGGTGTCACCTTGACACTCGATCAATGTAAAACATCTGTAGATAACTGCCCCATCTGCCAGCTAGTCAAGCCACGGGACTGGCCGATAGGGCCACCGGGCCACATTCGTCACGGCACAGGAGCGGGTCAGGTATGGCAAATTGACTATATTGGACCACTCCCGCGACAGAGTAAGAAGCAGTATGTTCTCACAATGGTGGACACATACTCCGATGTCCTGGTGGCGGTGCCCTGTGAGAGACCCGACTAGAACGGCACCATCAGAGGATTACAGCACCTCTCCTCTATCTATGGGGTCCCATGGGAGGTACAATCCGATCAGGGCTCACACTTTGCTGGGACCAAAGCCCAGACCTGGGAGGCTGAGGCGGGGATCTTGTGGCTGTTCCATATACCCCACCATCCCCAGGCATCGGGCTTAATTGAAAGAATGAACAGACCTACTCAAGGAAAAAATACGTACTCTGACACTCTCTCACACGCTGCAGGGGTGGCTAAGTGTCCTTCAGCAGGCCGTCGACCAGTTAAACACACGGCCCACTAGCCAAGGGGGATCCCCACTGGCCCGATACCTGACACAGTCCCCGTCTACCGATTGGGAAACCACCAAACCCCCTCGAGACTGAGGACTCGGGCAGAGAATAGATCCGACAGCCGCAGAGCCTCCCCAGAAAGGGAGAAATTGTCGCGCGCAGTCCAGGGGACACCCACTGGGTTGCCATTCTGGGTGATTCAGATTTGTCCTGTATACATACCATGCATTCAACCAGACAGGAATGAGTTTCCTCCAACACCTACTCCCACCCCTCCACACCCGTCTTGCTCTCCAGTCATCCCTCCCAGTCGCTGCAATGCTCGGCTCCATGACAGCTGCCAACACCTTCCTCAGGGTCGCTTACGAGTTTGCCAGCAACACCAACAGATTGGACTGCTGGATCTGCTTGTGGACTCCAGCACACACTGATGATGCACTGACACTCACACTGATCCTGCTGGATGACATTGAGATGAACTGTTTACACAGACTGTTTGCTCCTGCTGGTTTTGGTATATCTGTTTGGGGGGGCCCTGCTGGCAGTCCCCCACCACTCTCCTCCCCACTCCACAACATCTCTTCCCTTGATCCCCGATGGGGTGGGTGCTTCAGGAACTGGTATTTCCCTCCCTACAATCTGTCCTCCACCCGAGTACCCACCCTCAAGGGTTATTCCACAGCCACTGAGTTTACCTAATGAATGCTGGTGCAAACTCCACAATGCGCACACTTCTAACTTTCCTGTTGCTCACAGCAACCATCAGCGAAACTGGTACCCGGGTGCCCCAGTGACTACTGCCGACGATGCCGTTAAGCTGGGAGCTCCCTGGACTCTAAACAGGTCCCACTGGATCTGTGGCCACCGCGCCTACCCACGAGCTGGTACGGCTGCTGCTTTCCAGCATATGTGGTGCCCTTCATCCACCCCCTGAATGACCTTGGTGAGCATTCGGCATACAGCGGCCACTGGGACAAGAGGGCCATTACAGAGACAGAGAGGTTCTGGATGATAGCCTTTCCCAGTTATGGTACGGCCCGGTTGTCCCGGGAGGTGATCCAGATGACCAGTGTGCTCGAGACTCCGGCCAACGAGATGGCAGTGGCGAGTCAGCGGGAGACGCTCATGGAGCGAGTACTGTTTTGGATTCGCTCCATAATCTTTACTTTTTTTTAACCTTTGTTCACCCTTATCCAGCTTATTTTTACCAAAGTTTCTGTTATTTTTTTTGAACTTACTGTTAAGAGTTTGTCGTGAATTTTTGAAGATATGCAAACAGAAATGTCTCTTAGGTCTAAAGGACAAGAACCTGGGCGCAATCCAAACAGTAACGGAAAAAAGCCGGCACAGCCACAACACACTCAATTAACTTATGAATTGTTTATGGAGGTTTTGGACCAAAAATGTGATGAACTACAACAATTTTTTAAACAAGATATAAAGGCTTTTCAAGATTACATGGTTAAGACGGATTCAGTAATTAACCAGCAGCAAGCTCTTATCGCATCCCTGCAAAAAGACGCTCAGAAACGAGATTTGACTATTGAAAAACTGCAGCAGGATTTAATTTTGACCATTAAACTGGTGGAAGCACTTAAAGCCAAGAGTGTCAATCTTGAGAATCGGTCCAGAAGACAGAACCTACGTATACTTGGTGTTCCAGACGGCATAGAAAAAGATGACCCTTCAAAATATTTTGCTCAACTATTAAAAGAAGCATTTCCGTCGATTTTCCCAAATAACCCTCCATTATTGGATCGCGCACATAGAATTCGGTGTCGATCACCAAGTGCTACAGATAAATCTTCGGTTGTAATTGTCCGGTTTCATTATGTACACGATAAAGAACAACTTATTCGTGCGGCTCGGCGGGCAGGAATGGTTAAATTTCAAGAGCACTACTTCCGTTTGGTTGAAGATTTTAGTCCGGATCTTATGAAAAAAAGGCTTCTTTTCAAACCGCTGATGGCTGAATGTTATGAGAAAAATTTGAAACCTGCGCTCCTATACCCTGCGAAGCTTAGAATTTCTCCGCCAGATGCTCCACTTCAGATTTTCCTTTCTACAGCCGAAGTGAGAAGTTATCTGGAGAAGAACTTCCCTACTGCTACAGACACCAGTCTCTAATAAATGAACGATTCTGATCGTGTAAGATGGTTCTCGATTTCTTAAACCAGAATTAACCTCTGGTTATTGTTACTTTATATTTAAGTTAAAGTGTGTTTTCGTCATATCAATTGCTCTGTTTTATACACTTTAACCATTATACTATATTCGACTATTAATTTTGTTCCTTCAAAGGTATATTTTAACCCTTTGAAGGTGAATTCTTTTTGATTAAGATGGTGGTTTTTTGAAAAATATTTTTGGTTTTGTTTAAGATGGCGTTATTTTTTTTCCTCTCGTCTTCTTCCTAGAATGCATCACTTATCATAGCTTAAATATTTTTTGTTTTGTCTGGGCTATAGCCTGATTTATAAACTTTTAGTGACTATATTCTTATTTTTGACAACTAACTATATTTAGAAGTATGGTTTTTAGTATAGCGATTTTAATCTTTAAAGTTGGGGTGGTTTTTTTTTATATATATATATATATCCTTTATATACGGAGTGGTCTTCCGCTGACATGGGGGTAGAATTAGTCTCATTCTTTCCTTTTTCAAGCCATATTTTGGCTTTTTCTCTTTTTCTTGTGGGGGTGGGGGATGGTCTGTTTTCTAATTTTATTTTTTCTCCATTAGTTTGTTTTAGTTTTTTCATTTGGGCTGTTTTTGAACTTCAAATATGTCTGCGTTGTCGTCATTTCCGGGTCCGCTCTTTACTTTGTTCCTCTTCCGGGTGCATGAGTTTACAAGTTGGTTAACCCTTTCTATACCAAAGGGTTGATTTTAGAATTATGGCTCAGACCATTAATTTTGTGTCTTGGAATACTAATTGTTTAAATCATCCGATTAAACGAAAGAAGATTTTCAAAGTATTCCAAAGACTTAATGCTCATATCATTTTTGTACAAGAAACTCATGTGAGGAAGGAGGACAAATTTTGCTTTTTTAGGTTTTGGCGGGGTCAACAGTATCATTCGAATTCGAATGCCAAAGTAAAGGGAGTTTCAATTTTTATTGACTTCTCTATTCCATTTGTTCAACACGATATCTTTTCGGATCCAAACGGTAGATTTTTGCTAATTATGGGTTTACTTTGTAACAAAAAGGCTGCTTTGGTTAATGTTTATGCTCCAAATGTGGATTGTCCTGACTTTTTTAAGTCCTTATTTACTTCTTTATCCAATCTAAATGATTATAAGTTAATAATGGGTGGTGACTTTAATTGTTGTTTAAATCCTTTGATGGATAAATCTTTATCTATTCAGACTTTACCTAATAAGTTGGCCACTTGTATTAACTCCTTTTTGACTTGATAATGGAGTTTTTAATGTTTGGAGATTTCGGCATCCTAACGACAAAGAGTTTTCTTATTTCTCACATGTTCATCATTCTTATTCGAGAATTGATTATTTTTTTGTTGACTCTTGTTTTATTCCATCGGTAATCGGTTGTAATTACAATATTATAGCTATCTCTGACCATGCTCCATTAATACTTTCTATTAAATTTACGGATACAGTTTCTAATGCCAGACAATGGCAATTTGACTCTACCTTATTGCAGGACTCGGACTTTATAAAATTTATGAAGGAGCAGATCAGTTTCTTCTTTTCAACTAATTCCACGGATGATATCTCCTGCGGAACACTTTGGGACACTTTTAAAGCGTATATACGTGGACAGATTATCTCTTACTCCGTTGGTTTGAGAAAACGCATTAAGAAGGAAACTCTTTTATTGGTTGATAAAATTAAAGATATTGATAAGAAATATTCGATCACTCCTAGTAAGGAGCTTTACAAAGGGTTGAACTTCAAATGGAACATAGTTTATTACTTACATCTCCGATTGAAAATCAATTAATGAAAACCAGATCTGATTTTTATACACAGTGATAAATCAGGTAAACTGTTAGCTAGTCAATTGAAGAATGCTTTGGTTAAACGTCAAATCACTAAGATTTGTCAGCAGAATGGGAATTTGACAGTTAATCATGATGAGATAAATAAGGCATTTCAAGACTTTTATACCTCCCTGTATCAATCTGAATTCCCTCAGGATCGTAATACCATGTGTGATTTTCTTGGGAAATTAAATTTCCCAAGATTATCATCCGATGATCTTTCAATATTAGATACTCCTATTACGGATGTAGAAATTAAAGGGGCTATTTCCTCAATGAATTCTGGGAAAGCACCAGGTCCAGATGGGTATACAGTAGAATTTTTTAAATGTTTTTCCGCTACTCTTTCTCCTTGGTTATGTAAGGTTTTTGAGGAAGCAATTAGATTGGGGAATTTGCCACTATCTTTTTATAGAGCTTCCATTTCTCTAATATTGAAGAAAGATAAAGACCCCACTGACTGTGTATCCTATAGATCAATATCTTTATTGAATGCAGACTCCAAGATTTTTTCCAAGTTACTGGCATCCAGATTGGAGAAGGTATTATCCAAAATTATTTCAGAAGATCAAACCGGTTTTATTAAAAATCGCTATTCTTTTTTCAACATTAGGAGATTACTGAATATTGTTTATACTCCCTCACATGGCACTTCAGAATGCGTGATTTCATTAGATGCGGAGAAAGCATTTGATAGAGTTGAATGGCCTTACTTATTTAATGTGTTGGAGAAGTTTAATTTTAGTCTGACATTCATTTCTTGGATTAAATTGATTTATCACACTCCAGTAGCCTCAGTGTTTACCAATAATCAAAGATCTTCCTTTTTTTGCCTATTTCGGGGCACTAGACAAGGATGTCCTCTTAGTCCATTACTATTTAACATTGCCTGAAAACCTTTGGCAATTGCCATCAGAGAATCACAGGATATTTTGGGTATTAATCGTGGGACAGACATTCATAAGTTATCTTTGTATGCAGATGATTTATTATTATTCATTTCTAACCCTGAGAAATCTATTCCAGCAGTTTTATCATTGTTGGCTCAATTTAGTGAGTTTTCTGGGTAAAAGTTAAATCTTAATAAGAGTGAATTGTTTCCTTTGAATAGACAGGTCCCAAAATATGGAAATTTACCTTTTAAATTAGTTAATGACTCTTATTTATTTAGGGATCAAAATTACAAAAAACCATAAAGATTTGTTTAGGTTTAATTTTTTATCCTTAATTGATCAGATTAAAGGCTTGTTTACTAAATGGTCACCATTATCTCTATCTCTAATAGGCAGGATTAATGCTATTAAGATGGTTATTTTACCTAAGTTTTTATATATTTTTCAAACGGTACCAATTTTTATTCCGAAATCTTTTTTTACTAATGTTGATTCAAAAATTTCCTCATATATATGGCAGAATAAAAATCCCAGGTTAGGTAAAATATATTTACAGAAAACAAAGAAGGAAGGTGGGTTAGCATTACCTAATTTCAGATTTTATTATTGGGCAGTTAATATTAGATATTTGTCATGTTGGTTGAAAGACTGGGGTGGATCTTTTGGCCCTCATTGGGTGAGTTTAGAAATTAAATCTGTATTAGGTTATGCTCTGGATTCTATTTTAGGGACTTCTCTCCCTTTTGCTCTTTCTAAATTGCCAAAACGAATTGACAACCCGATAGTTAAACATACTTTACGTATATGGTTTCAATATCGGAAATTTTTCAGGTTGACTCAATTCGTTTTAAATAGTCCTATTGTATTTAATTGCTTTTTCCATCCTTCCATTATAGATCAAGCTTATTCGGCTTGGAAAACTAAGGGATTGCTAAGATTTTCTGATTTATTTTTGGACAATTGTTTTATGTCTTTTGAGCAATTATCTAATAAATATAATTTGCCTAGATTTCATTTTTTTTGATATTTACAGATTAGGCATTTTTTAAGTACTGTACTCCCTACGTTTCCAAATTTTGCGCCTTCAGATATTTTGGAGAGTTTGTTTGAATTAGACCCTTTTCAAAAAGGACTTATTTCAAAACTTTATAATATAATTATGAAGATACGTTCAGAGCCCCTTTATAAGACCAAAAGGGATTGGGAAAGAGAGCTTAACCTTATTGAGAATTGGGACAGAATTCTTTCAATTCGTTAATACATCTTCGATATGTGCCAAACATTCATTATACAATTTAAGGTTGTACATAGGGCCCATATGTCCAAGGATAAATTAGCTCATTTTTATTCTTATATAAATCCTATTTGTGATAGATTACAATTTGAAATTGTGTCTTTAACTCATATGTTTTGGTCATGTCCACTTTTAAAAAAATATTGGAAAGATATTTTTGATATTATCTCTGTAGTTTTGAACATTGATTTACAACCTCATCCTATTACCGCAATTTTTGGTTTACCAATGATGGACTCACTGCATTTATCTTCTTCCGCCCGTCGCATGATTGCATTTCTAACTCTGATGGCTAGAAGATCTATATTGTTGAATTGGAAGGAAATTAAACCTCCCACTGTATTTAATTGGTTCTCTCAAACTATGTTTAAATTTAGAAAAAATTAGAAGTGGTGTTTTTGATACTTCTATTAAATTTGAAAAGATATGGAGACCATTTATTCAATACTTTCATATGATGTAATATGACCCCGTTCCAAGTTCATGTGACTTTCCAGCTTTTAGCTTATGTATGTTGAGAGGACCGGAAGTGACGGCATTGATGACTATTTATTCTTGTGAGATATAAACAGCCCTTTTTTTTCTTCCAACGTTTCTTTTTTTTCTTCTTATTTTTTGCTTCTTTTTTCTTCTTTGTTAGTCATTTGATTAGTAGATTAGTTAATTTTGCATTATACATTTTTTCTTTTTTCTGTTTTTTTATATCATATATTATGAAATATCTAGACTTACCATGTTCATACATATACTGTATGGTTTATGTCTTGGTATACCCATTTATACTGTAACCATTGTTTATGTCTTTTTTCATCTGTAATAGAATTTGTATGTTTGTAATTTTTTTATTAATATATCATTTGTATTTTGTCCATATTATTAATAATAATAAAAAGATTGAGAAAGAGATGGCAGTGGCAGTGCAACACACGGAGGATGCCCTCACCCGAACGGCGGCAGAACTGACAGCTGTCAGGATGGTCACCCTGCAGAACCTAATGGCACTGGACTACCTACTCGCTGCTGATGGTGGAACGGGTGCAGTGAAGAATGCTGTATCTTTATCCTTAATGAGTCCAGCAACATCACTCACTTGGCCGCTCACATTCGGAACTCGATGGCTAAAATTCAAAAATCAAGGGACCAGCTCCTCCAGCACAACACCTCATGGGGCAATTGGTGGCCGTTTGGGTCCCTAGGAGGGTTGTGGGCAACTGTCATTCACTGGTCCATCGCACTCATTCTTGTAATCATAGCCATTTCTATACTATGTTGCGCATGCCAGCTGATTAAGTGTCTCTGCATTTACTTAGCTGCTCAAAATTGGTTATTTCTGGTATATGCGGTTTTATTTCTCCCTCTTATGTGTGTTGGCTATGTGGTGCATCTTCTGAGGGGTGGAGTGTATCCAGAGATACTGGCCACGTGACAGATGCACTGTCACCTGGCTGGTCGGAGGACACACCACATGCCAATCAACATTTTGGTCCCTCCCAACTAATTACTGTTCACACCTAAATTATTGGTCACCTTAATTGGATTCTCTCGCCCAGCCCCATGCTATAAAAGGTGAGACTTGTCCCTGGCTCGGTCTCTCTTACAGACCACCTCATTGAAGGTAAGTGCATTGATTTATGTTTGGGAATGTCTATCGTTTGTCCTGGTAAGGGAGCCGCGGCTATCCAAAGTCAAGGGGGATAGCTGTTGTCATGCTTTTCCCTTGTTCTTTGTATGTGTAACCGTACCCTGTCCCCACACTGCTTCCTGTGTATTGTAGTGGCTTGTGTTGACCCGACTTCCCCTTTAATAATAAATTCCTTATTATTAAAACAGTGTGTGTCCAGGCCTCTACTGTTGCGACTCAAAGAACCAGTTATTTCCATCACAACACCTGTCTATATACTTAAATGCATCCTTTTTTAAGAAACTTGACTCTATCATATTGCCCTTTGTGTGGGGCTATAATTACACAGGATATCCAAGGATCACCTACACAAACCTCTTAAGAAAGGCACTCTTGGTCTGCCAGTTTTCAAACATGACTATTGGGCAGCCTACTCCAGGGCTCTTACATACTGGAAATGTGGAGGTGCTGAGACCGAAGAAAAACCTTCATGGCTTCAGCTGGAAGCCTCTGTTGTTAAATATTCACTTCCTGCTCTTCTGCTTTCCACTTATGCCTCAACAGACAAGCCAATCCAACAAAACTTTACCTTAAAGAATTCTTTAGTATGCCTTAAAGAATGCCGGCACGCCACTTTGTGAGCCGGGTTGAGTGCGCTGGGAAGTGGATCGCCACCCCCCCAGAACCGGCGATACACCCCCCCCCATGTCCTCAGTCTGGGTCGGACTCTATTTGGGAGGTCTGCCTCTGCGCTGCAGTGCCTGAATCTCGACCGGCTGTGCCAAGTCCACATGGGTCGGTTTGAGTCGGTCCACTGTGAAAACCTCCTCTTTCCCCCCAATGTCCAGCACGAATGTGGACCCGTTGTTTGTGATCACCGTAAACGACCCCTCGTAAGGCCGCTGTAGCGGTGCCTGATGTCCGCCCCGTCGTGCAAAAACAAACTTATACGACATTGTCCTTTCCTGAGACATGCCGGACACCCATCGTATATTTGGAGACGTAGGACAGATGTCGTTGCTGGCAGGACGACCAGGGGTTGGATGCTTTCATGAACACAAAGGTAAGCAGTTTGTGGTCCGTGAACGCGGTGAAGAGCCTACCTTCTAAGAAGTACCTGAAATGCCCGATTGCCAGGTATAGCGCCAACAGTTCCCGGTCGAAAGCACTGTATTTGAATTCAGGTGGTTGTAGGTGTTTGCTGAAAAACGCCAGGGGTTCCAACGACCCTCGATGAGTTGTTCCAGCACTCCTCCGACTGCCGTGTTAGATGCGTCCACTGTGAGAGTGGTAGGGACGTCCGTTCTGGGGTGCACTAGCATTGCGGCGTTTGCCAAGGTTTCTTTGGTTTTAATGAAAGCGGTGGCGGACACCTCGTCCCAGGTAATGTCCTTGCCCTTACCCGACATCAGGGCGAACAGGGGGTGCATGATTCGGGCTGCTGAAGGGAGAAAGCGGTGGTAGCAATTTATCATACCCACGAATTCCTGAAATCCTTTGACTGTGTTGGGTCGGGGGAAATGGCGGATCGCATCAACCTTGGCGGGCAGAGGGGTTGCCCCTTCTTTAGTAGTCCTATGGCCCAGGAAGTCGATGGCGTCGAGTCCGAACTGGCATTTGGCTGGGTTGATTGTTAGGCCGTATTCACTCAGTCGGGCATAGAGTTGACGGAAGTGGGACAGATGCTCCTGATGACTACTGCTGGCTATGAGGATGTCGTCCAAAGATGAAAACGAAGTTCAGGTCGCGTCCCACCACGTCCATTAACCACTGAAACGTCTGTGCAGCATTCTTTTTGATTTTATTTATTAGTTTTTCAAAACATTTTACAAATTAAAAACCCCAAGTCCCAGTGTGCAGCATTCTTTAGGCCGAACGGCTTGCGGAGGAACTCGAAAAGGCCGAACGGGGTGATGAGAGCCATTTTGGGGACGTTGTCCGGATGTATCAGGATTTGATGGTATCCCCTCACGAACTCTACCTTGGAGAAGATCCGTGCGCTATGCAGGTTTAGTGCAAAGTCCTGAATGTGCGGCACAGGGTAGCGGTCCGGTGTTGCAGCCTCGTTCTGTCTGCGGTAGTCACCGCATGGTCTCCAGCCCCCGGCTGCTTTGGGCACAATGTGCAGGGGGAGGCCCATGGGCTATCAGACCTCCGTACGATCCCCAATTCTTCCATCCTCTTGAATTCCTCCTTCGCCAGGCGGAGCTTGTCCGGGGGAAGCCTTCGAGCATGGGCGTGGAGGGGTGGTCGGGATGTGGTGCTGTACGCCATGTCTGGGCATGGCTGCCGTGAACTGCGGCACCAGAACCCATGGGAAATCCTCCAGGACTCTGGTGAAGTCGTTGTCGGACAGCGTGATGGAGTCTAGGTGTGGGGCCGGCAACTGGGCTTCACCCAGGGAGAACGTTTGAAAGGTCTCGGTGTGGACCAGTATCTTCCTTGGCAGGTCGGCCAGTAGGCTGTGAGCTCGCAAAAAATCCTGCTTTTAGTTGCCACAGGTTTACAATCGGGGGTCAGGTTGGCGAACAGCGGTGGAGGAGGGATCTTGAGGGTGGTCACTTCTCCGAGAGTTATTGATGGTGCATCAATTTTATTAGCTGGAAGAAAGCAATGTCAGCAGCAAGAGACCATCACACAACATCCCGGAGACTGAGGGAGGAGCAGTGCCTCCAATTGCCTATATACAGGGGTCTGTGGGAGGAACCACAGGAGCAGTCAGCAGGGGGTGGGGGGGGGGCATGTCCAGACAGGTATATGTAGTTCACCACAACTAGTCTCTTCCCTTGCAGTTCGACCAGCAGGCTGTGAGCTCACAAAAAATCTGTCCCCAGGAGTGGTTGGGCCACAGCGGTCAGTGTGAAGTCCCACATGAACCGGCTGGAGCCAAACTGTAGCCGCACCGTACGGGTACTGTAGGTCCATATTGTGCTGCCATTTGCGGCCCTCAGGGTGGATCCTGGTTCTCTTTTGCGGGTGTCATAACTCGCCGGAGGTAAGATGCTGATCTCGGCTCCGGTGTCGACCAAAAAGCGACGTCCTGACTGTTTGTCCCACACATACAGGAGACTATCCTGATGGCCAGCCACCGTAGCCAACAGCGGCAGCTGGCCCTGGCATTTCCCAGGAAGTTGCAGAGTGGGCTCTAGCACCCCACTGCTGGTGGTAGAAGCACCATTGTTCGTTGGCCTCCGCACTCCTGCCTCCAGGTTTTGTGGGCTCTGCTGCCGGGCCTGGTTTGGTCTGCTGTTGGGCACGTGGCTTGGTGATCTGTGCGACGGATGCCCCACTCTCCTTCTTGGCTTTCCACAGCACATCTGCCTGGGCCGCCACCTTCCGGGGGTCGCTGAAATTCGCGTCAGACAGCAGCAAGCATATGTCCTCGGGCAGCTGCTCTAGGAACGCCTACTCAAATATGAGGCAGGGCTTGTGTCCTTCAGCCAGGGCCAGCACCTCGTTCATTAATGCCGACGGTGGCCTGTCTCCCAAACCATCTAGGTGCAGTAAGTGGGAAGCTTGCTTGCACCATGAGAGTCCAGAAGTCCTTATGAGCAGGGCTTTGAATGCTGTGTATTTGCCGTCCTCTGGGGGCAACTGTATGAACTCCTCAACCTGGGCCGCTGTCTCCTGGTCAGGGGAGCTCACCATGTAGTAGTAACGTGTGGAATGCGAGGTTACCTGCTGAATGTGGAATTGGGCTTCTGCTTGCTGGAACCATAGGTGAGGTCGCAGCGTCCAGAAGCTTGGCAGTTTTAACAAAACTGCATGAACAGATGCGGCGACGTTCATCTCCGGTCCAAGTATCGTTTGGGCCGTCAGGGTCACCAACTGTAGCAGTGTGCTACATGCAGCGCTGAAATAACGACATGTAGTCGGTGAGCTGCAGTTGGGAAAGAGGTTTATTAAAACTTCGCGGCCTCGCTTTAAAGCCTTCCAGTTCCCACCCTCCCCAGGTGTGAATACTGTAGGGGGCACATATTCACAGTCCCATCCTGCGCACGGGCTTTTCCCCTTGCTGGTGAAGCAGGCTTGGTGCCCTCTTTGGGACTGGCCTCAATGCCAGCGCGCGCCACTTTGTGAGCCAGTTCGACTGCGGTAGGAAGTGGGTCGCCACATAAGTATGTTTAGGGGTAGTAGTAAACATGAAGTTATTAACATACAAACACCAACGATGGAAGTTACATAGGATTACACACATTATTTTGGACAAGAAATAAATGAACAAGAAGAGATACATGGAAATTATTATTCAACCACTATTACTACTATTTTTTTAACAATTATAATTATTAGTTTAATAGTGTCGAATTACAATTGCACATAAATATTATATGCCGAATATTTTAATAGTGTGTACTTGTGAATGTATAGACATAGATTTATACATATATAAAAATGGAAAAGGCTTTATATGTAAAAAAGTTTAATACTTGTGAATACCTTGTCCAAATAAAATTTTTAAAAAGCACGTATTTGACGCTGATTGCGGGATTGGTGAGTGATTCATGTTGTGCGCTGTGGGTCGGATACTCTGTTGGTTTGTTTGTTTATGCTCTGTGTAGCCCGGGTTGTCTCCAATGCTGTTGACACTGTCACAGTTCACTTCTATATTAGATCTATCAATTGCTGTTGCTTGTGAATCAACAGAGGCATTTATAGTAGGCACAAAATGCTTGAAACTGACTTTTGAATGCCACGCATCTGGCCGTGCGAATACATATTACCATACAGTACAACCCTCAGCACCATCACTGAATAATTCAGCCCCACTAGAGCACCAGCAAGAAAAAACCTCCGGCGCTACCAGTGATAACTACCTACCTGTTGAAGTGAAATGAACCATTCAATTATTTTCAAAGTGCAGCAAGAAACAGTCCAGTAAAATAACAATGCTTCTTCGGTAAATGACACAAACATGGTCCAGTTTGAAAAACGGCTGAAAACAGATAAAATCACAGTGAGTACTGGGTAATAATAATCATAAATACAAACCTCATTTCCAGAAAAGTTGGGATATTTTCCAAAATGCAATAAAAACAAAAATCTGTGAAATGTTAATTCACGTGAACCTTTATTTAACTGACAAAAGTACAAAGAAAACATTTTCAATAGTTTTACTGACCAACTTAATTGTATTTTGTAAATATACACAAATTTAGAATTTGATGGCTGCAACACACTCAACAAAAGTTGGGACAGAGTTAAAATAAGATTGAAAAGTGCACAGAATATTCAGGTAACACCAATTTGGAAGACTCCACATTAAGCAGGCTAATTGGTAGCAGGTGAGGTATCATGACTGGGTATAAATGTAGCGTCCATCAAAGGCTGTCTTTGCAAGCAAGGATGGGTCGTGGCTCACCCCTTTGTGCCAAAATTCATGAGAGAATTGTTAGTCAGTTCAAAAGGAACATTTCCCAACACAAGATTGCAGAGAATTTAGGTCTTTCAACATCTACAGTACACAATATTGTGAAAAGATCCAGAGAATTCAGAGACATCTCAGTGCGTAAAGAGCAAGGTTGGAAACCACTATTGAACGCTTGTGATCTTCGAGCCCTCAGGCGACACTGCCTAAGAAACCGTCATGCTACTATGACAATTATAGCCACCTGGGCTCAGGACTACTTCAGAAAACCATTGTCATTTAGCACAGTCCGTTGCTGCATCCAGAAATGCAACTTGAATCTGTAGTACACAAGGAGGAAGCCATACATCAACTCTATGCAGAAACACCGGCGAGTTCTCTGGGCCCGAGCTCATCTCAGATGGACTGAAAGACTGTGGAACCCTGTGCTGTGGTCAGATGAGTCCACTTTTCAGCTAAAAAAAAACAGGTGTCCAGTTCTCTGTGCCAAAGATGAAAACGACCATCCTGATTGTTATCAGCGAAAGGTGCAAAAGCCAGCCTCTGTGATGGTATGGGGGCGCATCAGTGCCCACGGCATGGGTGAGTTGCATGTATGTGAAGGTACCATTGACTCTGAGGCGTATATTAGGATTTTAGAGAGACATATGTTGCCATCAAGGCGACGTCTCTTCCCGGGACGTCCATGCTTATTTCAGCAGGACAATGCCAGACCACATACTGCACGGGCTACAACAGCGTGGCTTTGTAGACCCAGAGTGCATGTGCTTGAGTGGCCTGCTGCCAGTCCAGATCTATCTCCTATTGAAAATGTATGGCGCATCAAGAGGAGAATCAGACAACGAAGACCACGGACTGTTGAGCAGCTTAAGTCTTATATCAAGCAAGAATGGACAAAATTTCCATTTGCAAATCTACTACAATTAGTATCCTCAATTCCAAAACAATTAAAAAGTGTTACTAAAAGGAAAGGTGATGTAACACAATAGTAAACATGCCTCTGTCCCAACTTTTGTTGAGTGTGTTACAGCCATCAAATTCTAAATTTGTGTATATTTACAAAATACAATTAAGTTGGTCAGTAAAACTATTGAAAATCTTTTCTTTGTGCTTTTGTCAGTTAAATAAAGGTTCATGTGAATTAACATATCACAGATTTTTGTTTTTATTGCATTTTGGAAAATATAATTTTTCTGGAAATAGGGTTTGTATTTTAAAATAGCAGAAATGGGTGGATACATTGTAATAATAGTCGTTTGATTGCTGATTCATGTATATGGAGCAATGTGAGCAGTGTTTTAAAGTAAATGAAGTAGCCAATGAAAAACAAGTACCAGTTTTGCTGAGTGCATTGGATGGACTCAGGAGGGAGGAGCGAGGAAAGGTGGCACCAGCAGATTCTGCAGATTCAGACAACTTCTTCCAGTTTGTCCATGAAACAGCTTATTTCTCTTCTCATATGTTTTTCTTTTCTTTTCAAGGTGGTTGTGGTTCTGTCGGAGTCTGTGGTCTACAGTTCAAACTACAGTTCTTTGCAAGCAGTGGGTTTTCAGCCTAGCACTTCACTATCTCGAGAACAGCCTGTAAGACTTGCACCCTCAAGGATGGAAGTTCAGAAGTCGGGGAATGGTCCCATGGATGACATTTACTCACTGATTTTGTCACATGAGATGTCATGGGAGACTGAAACCTTGAGACTGGAACACCAAGACAGTGTGTGTGCTAATCGCCAGCTCCTGTCAGAGGAAGACCTCCATATTCGAGCTATCTCTCTCTCTTCTCTTTCGATGGAGAGTAGAATGCTGTCGGTCCTCAAGACAGGTGCTTGGAGAAGCGACTTGAAAGATTGGAACATCGAAACAACAAGTTAATGGTTTCCGCTCTAGATGTTGCAGCAACAATCCGTTGCATAATCAGCTGTTGGCACAGTTGTTAAAAGAAGAAAGTTGTTCCATTCTGTTAATGCTGCACTTATTTTTATAACCTGTGCTTATCTAGCTTCAGTCACATCTTCATTGAATAAAAGAAGTACTTCCTCATGGTGTAAAATGCAAACACCATATGTTATCTATGCAAGATAAGGTGGAAGTTCTGAAAAACCCCACAGTGGTGCATCTGCGAAAAGCATATGCAATTTGGATCTTCCAGTTTACAACTAGTTCACAACCAGATAGAGTTCTCATAAAATGGTTTAAACTCTGCTTAAGCGAAGGTGAAGAACTGTCATGAAGATTCAATCGTCTTTCAAGATGAAACACAAGACAATCCAGACAACTCCAACTTTCAGACATGTAAGATATAACCACTTAGTTGTATAATGCAACTCATTACTGTGGAAGTGGTAATAACCAACCTTCTGATGGTAAGCAATTATAGATACATTGCACCACACTTCAATAAACGGCACTGGCTTTTCATTTGTTGTTTCACTATTCTTTATTACCCAACTTGTACTATTTACAGGGTGCTTTAAAGGTAGGGTGAGGTGATCATCCAGTGGTTTAGAAGAGTTTATTTATTTTATCCTAACTGAACCACCTATTTTTCGGCAAAAAACTAATCTGGCACTGCACAGGCCCCTATCATTCCAGATATCTGGTGGTAAGACTGTACTGGACACCATTCAATAGTCCAATAGCAGCAAGACAGAAGCCGTTCTTGAGCCTGAAAATATATGCTTCAGGAATTTTTATCTTCTGCCTGATGGGAGGCGGGAGAAGAGAGAATGACAATCCTTGTTCAGTACTGAGTGGGGTGGACATTTGGATGGGGTGGGGCATCTGGCTGCGAAGCAAAGGCCAGGTTCAGACAATGATTTAAGAAGGGAGGGAGAGGTGTTGGGACCACTTCTTCAGTCATCCCATCCTCCAAACAAGCACCCACCCACTTCCGTGACATCACACAGCAGCCCGGCCCTGAATGCAGGCAGGTAGCTGAAGTTCAGGACATACAGACATTTCTGGAGTAAACCCAGATTAGAAAACATCTGACAGCAGAAATCAGCTCTGTAAATCGAACAAATGATTCAGGTCCCTTCACATGTCACCTTGTACTTCAACACGTTAATTCTTTTTTACTGTTCATGCTATTGGTCGATGAGTTATTAAGTCTAAACTGTCCACTCCCCTATCTCTGGAAGCAGTCATTGGAGACACCATTCTCTCCAACATCGCTGGGACACGCTGTCCTGTCCAAAAAGACACTGGTGTTTTGTGTATGAGAATAGCTACTTTCGACACTCACACTCACTCAACGGATCAAACAGAGCAAAGCTCCCTGAACACCATTCCATCACATGTTCCTGCAGTGAGACACAGAATGAAACTCACACCACAATATCCCAACACATTGTTACAGGTTCAGACAGAGAGTAAAGTTTCTTCTGTACCTCTCCCACAGTAAAGAACATGACACACTTGGAATGAATCAACATCACTTCACCTGTTGCTTCATTTTTTGATGTACTGAGGAAAATTCTAAGCTACCATGCCACCAGGACTAAACCTCATGGGAGAGGAAAACAACTTCAACCCCCTGAATCACTGCACTGCTTTCTGCACCTCTGATCATCCTCCAACCCTACTATGGCTGCACAGTTTGAGGGCGGTAAAAAAGACACACACATCTTTGCCTTTGCTCGTGTCTTTGAGTTCAATAGTCAAGAGCTTACAGTTCCAATCCTGCACATGGTTCCCAACTCTATATCTTTGGATCAGAACCACACTGGGAGCACTGTGCACAGATCCCATCTCCACATCTATTGGGTCAAATCCACAAAGAGAGCACCAATCACATGTGGGAATCTGAAATAATTTATTTTTGTTCCGTCATTCTAAACTCTATCCTCTTTTCTAGGATACAACATGCTACTCATCAATAATATTCTGCCTATATCTGTGATCCGTGGCCCATCTTCACAGGAGTACCCAGCAAGGGATCACTCTGCAACTGCACTCAATGATCCTATTGGGCTGTGCTTGTGTGGTCATTTTGTCAGAGGCCATAGTCAGGATCTGGTTTTAAATTGAATTGTGGTGCTGCTGGCGTCACAGGTTTTGTTGATGGGGAGGTCAGTGGGTCTGAAGTGCTCCCAAATCTTACTGGTGAGCAAGACAATGGACTGCATCACTTGCATATATTTTTGAGCGCTTGAGTAAATGCTCTCAATGAGGAAACACCACATCTCTGTCGTGATTATTTCTCCCCATTTTTCAGGGGCGTAACATTGCCCACTATCTTTTCATGAAGAAACAGAGAACTGGAAGCAACTGCACAGCCTGTGATTTGAAGAAATTGTCAGATACACACTGAGCATGGCAGTATACAGCTTTGTGGACTATAAGGAAATCACTCCCTGCCATTCTAGCTACACTACAGGACACTATGGGTCAACCAAATGCACGGAGGAAAATGGAGGCCAGAGCTAGATGGACTGATTGACAAGCAGTTTGCTTTACTTCTCACTCTATTTGAGGATTTATTCCAAGTTACCAAATTCATGTCAGACCAGCTACAATCTCCTAGTTTGGAGTTGTCATCCGCTGTGGACTTAGCTCAGTTTGTTATCGATGCACTCTCAGCAAAACAGGGAGAGGAATCATGGACTGAAATTTCAGGCAAGAGCTAGGGACCTGTGCGTCACAGCTGGTATACAGAGCAGACCACACAAAAGGAGACAGACCCAGCCACCTCGCCACCTACATGATTTTGTTGTTGAGGCCCAAACCGAATACACGCCTGTCGCATCCTCTGATGACCTTCACAAGCATTGTTTCTATCCAGTTATAGACAGACTTCTCACTGAAATGAAAAGACAGTTCTCAAATGAGACTCGGGGTGTTCTGACTGGAGTCTCAGCATTGAGTCCCAAACTCAAGCTCCTCCTAGACAAGAATTGTCTTTGGCCAATGGCCCAATAACTATGGAGTGACTGAAGTGAACCTGACTGCAGAGCTACATCAGGTTCGGCATCTGCTGGAAAAAAACAAAAGCAAGGACAGACAAAATCACATGAAGCAGCAACGAGGTAAGACATGCTAGTGTGAGCTCCCCGAGTGTGTTTCAATAGTTATTTTTATTTTGCTATGTTATTGTTAAAATCGCATTCCTAAAATTTTTTAAACAAATCTCACTTGCTGGTGGTGCATGGCAAAGTATAATCTTAGAAGAAAGGATATTTTATTGTCAACTGAAGGATTTTATTAAGATGGTGGCCAAATCTGAAAAAGGGGGGAAACTTTCCCTTGAGACAGTCATGATGGCCATTCGGGAAAGCAAGGTAGAATTATCAACACAAATCGACACTAAAATGATTAACATCCAATCCACGCTACTTAAAATAGAATCTGCATTATCAACACTAGCTGACCAAGTTAAGGAAATGGAGGGGCGTGAGTCTACCAATGAAGACAACATAACAGAAGTCACCACGCATGTTGAGCAATTGGAGAAAGAGGTGCAATTGTTGAAAGACAAGGTGAACAACCTGGAAAACAAAGAATAGGTGGAACAATATTCGGATACTGACTCTCCCTGAGAAAGCTGAGGGTCACGACACAGCTGGTATTTTATAGCAAATCCTATCAGAAATTTTTGGTGTCAAAAACTTTCCTACCCCCATCATCTGTGAGAGAGCCCACCACCTGGGAAAATTCCCCAGCACTGATGACGACTCATGGAGACCAAGAGCTATAATCGCAAAGCTCCTCAATCTTAAGAACAAGGAGAAGATTATGCATCTGGCCAGGCAAAACTGAGTGATTCACTATGAAAATAACAGGATTTACATATTTCCTGACTGTAGTCCGAGATTGCAATGCCTTAAGGACACCCTCAAAGAGGTTAAGACCCTACAGGAAAGGGGCATTGATTACTCCCTGCATTATTCAGCTAAATTTCGGATTATGCATAAGGGAGTCACCAAGTGGTTTGTTACTCTTAATACAGTAACGGAGTTTTTGAAAGTTATCGACAATAATGACTGATAGTCCTCTTGATTCATGCACAGTGGACGGGTTACTGTGATGCTTAAGCACTCTATACATTGAGTGACTTTTACTTAAATGATTATTGGATGTACTGCTGTGACTGATATGAGGACATAGGTAAGTTTCACAATATGGATTCTTTCCCACCTTGGCTATTGTGGAAAGTGTGTCTCCTTAATTTTTGACATTTCATCTCACACTTGTGCCTTGAGATGTTTTTGATTTGCGATCTTCCTTTTACTAAACATTTTTATATGTTGCAGTCTGAGTTCTATTCAAGTTGCTTTGCCAGGTTTTATGTACACGCTCCCAGGCCTCGATTGTACTCGTTTAGAGGCTGTAGAACCTAGAATTCTTAATTAATGTGGTTTAATGCTCACTATATTTTTCTGTAACTTTTGAGTAGCCTTGCATATTTAGAGAGAGTAGCCCACCCACCAGGGATATTTAGTCTAGGGGGCATCAATGGGTGGGTCTCTTACGGGGTGATGGTATGGTTCTGGTTCTTAATTACTCTTACTCTTACAGTTCTCACACTAACTTTACGCTCTGATATATCTATTATTTTTTTTCTTTAAGGTATGACTAGTCACCTTAAAATAATTTCCTTGAATGTAAGGGGGATTAATTCTCCAATTAAGAGGAAAAAAATTCTTACATATTTGAAGAGACATTCCACTGATATAGCGTTTATCCAAGAGACTCACTTTTCTGACACAGAACATATAAAGTTAAAAAGGGAGTGGGTTGGATATGTTTACTATTCTTCAGCTACCACAAAAGCAAGGGGAGTAGCTATACTCATCAATAAAAACGTGAGGTTTAAATTAATACCAACAGAAAAAGACAAAACAGTAAACTTCTTTTAGTTAATTGTAAATTAGATATGAACAGGGTCACACTGATTAATGTATATGGCCCCAACCATGACGATCCCGTTTTTTTTAATGATTTGGTATTAAAACTTAACGACAGCTTTGGACCACTGTCTGGTTGATGGAGACTTCAATTTGGACCCAGCAATGGATCAATCCACACCAAGATCTTTTAATCGTTCAAGGGCAACGTAGGTCCTGGATCAGGGCATGGGTGATCTGGGGTTTCGCGATATTTGGCGTCATCTTAATCCAAATGTAAAGGACTTTTCCTTCTTTTCAAATGTTCACGGCTCATATTCTAGAATTGACATGTTTTTAATATCCCAAAGTATGGTATCCAGGGTTATTGAATGCTCCTATCCACCAGCTATGCTCTCTGACCATAATCCAATAAAGATGACTTGGAGGATGGATATTACACAGTCATCATCTTATAGTTGGAGATTTCAGACATATATGCTTAATGATCCCAAATTTCTCATATTTATGAATGGCCACATTGATCTATTTATGGAAACTAATTCAAATTCTTCTTCCTATGCTAATATATGGGAGGCTTTAAAAGCATATATGAGAGGACGTCCTTTCATATAACACACATAAGACAAGAGAAAAAAGGAAAACTCTTGTATCTCTAGAGGATGAGATTAGTTATCTTGAAGGTGAACATGCTTTTACTAAAAGTGAAGAAATACTGAATACACTGACTTTAAAAAGGATTCAATACAATAATTTATGTACAAGTAAAGCTGAGGCAGATGTGGCCAGAACTATCATTATTACAAATTCAGAAACTAAGTTACTTGCCTGGCAAATAAAAAAGGAAGAGACCAAAAGATTTATCCAATCTTTTGTTACAGATGATGGCAGATCCCTCATTAACCCACAGGACATAAATCAAGAATTCAGAAAGTTTTATGAAATGCTATATAAAACAGATCATGATATAGAAAATACCAAAGCAACATGTTTCTTGAACTCATTAAATCTGCCTAAGTTAGATCCTAAGGATAAAGATCATCTTGACTCTGATATATCTGAAGAAGTTCCTGGTGCTAAGTCTCTACAGAACAATAAAGCTCCGGGGCCAGATGGCTTTCCAATTGAATACTTTAAAGCCTTTTCAGATAAGCTTTTAACCCCTTTAACAAATATGTTTAAGGAGGCAGTGATTAATAAAACTCTGCCTAGTTCTCTGGAAATGGCTACAATAACGTTACTGCCAAAACCTGAGAAGGACCACCAAAAATGTACTTCTTACCAGCCCCTTAGTCTTTTGTATTCAGATTACAAGATCTTATCAAAATTAATTGCATTAAGAATAGATGACAATATCCCTAAAATCATTAATGCTGATCAGACAGGTTTTGTCAGAAATTAATATGGATCTGATAATGTACAGACTTTTTCAAATAATGGAAGAGACACATAGGCAAAATGATCCCATGTTGATAATGTCGATGGATGCAGAGAAGGTGTTCAACAGGGTAGAACCTACCTTCCTTTTGCAAACATTTAAAGCAATGAATTTTGAAGAGAGATTTATTCAATACATTGAAACATTTTTTGCTGGTCCTAAAGCTCAAATTCTAACTAATGGAGTCCTGTCGGGTGCCTTCCTGCTATCCAGAGGAGTTCGCCAAGGTTGTCCAAGTGCTCTGCTGCTGTTCTTAATAGCTATTGAGCTACTGGCTATTGCTATTTGTTCTAATCCCACCATTGCCGGCATTAAATTTGGCTCAATTGAACACAAACTAGCCCTTTATGCCAAAGATCTCTTAGTTTCCCAGTCTGATCCAGAAAAGTCACTACCCTCCCTTCTACAATGTTTCCAACAATACAGTGCTGCTTCTGGATACAAATTAAACTTTTCAAAAAGTGAAATTGTGTCTTTTAATCTACAGGATAATAATAACATTAAGAACATAGTCAAACCCTTGCAATGGTGCTCGAGTGGATTTAAATATTTAGGCATAGAAATTATGAAATCCGCAGTCAAAATCCTTAAAGATAATTACATCAAATTATTGAATCAGGTTAAATTAGATCTACAGAAATGGAGGGAACTGCCATTATTTTTAATTGGAAGAGTGAACTTAATTGAAATGAATATACTCCCCAAATTTCTATATTTATTCCACAGTGTTCCATTTTAAATTCCCAAAAGTCTATTTAATGAAGACGGAGATAATTTAAATTTAAGATCAATAATGGACTAATTTGAAGAATTTTGTATACCGAAGCGTAACGTGACAAATGAATGGTACAAATTTTTCACATCAGCAGAGAGCTGGTCAAACTATTGATTAATTTGTTACCAAGTTGAGAAACTGCAGTAAAACATGCAAGTTTGCAGAACTGACAGACTCTCTCATTAAAGACAGAATTGTTTGCGGCAATCTGGATAACGGTCTGGGAAAAAAACTGTTAAGAGAACAAGATTTAGATTTGAAAAACTTTGATGCTTTGCAAGGCTTCAAAAACCGTGACGTCACAGGCTACAGAGCTTCTTATCGAGAACGGCAACATAAATGCTGTGAATAAGCGCAAACATATTTTTAAAAATAATGACAACAAAACCAGCAGAGAGCAAGACATCATCGGAGAGAAAAAAAAGCTATGTGATCACTGTGGGTGGCATCACCGGCTAAAACAGTGCCCAGCGTATGGGAAAATGTGCGACAACTACAGTAAGAGTAATCATTTTTCACGCTGTTGCAGTAGGAAGAAAATAAAACAAGTAAATGCAGTGCTTGAAAATGAACTTGAGGAGTTGTATATAGATGTGCTTTGTGAAAACAAAGTAAGAATGACAGAACTATTCCATTGCAAGTGAACCAAAACAATATTCTGTTTAAACTTGATACTGGAGTACAAGTAACTGTTCTTGAAAAATCTGAGTTTATTGCATTAAAGCCAAGACTGAGGTTACATAAGACAAATATAAAAGTGACTGGATACTCAGGTGCAGACATTCCAATTAAAGGAACATATGTGGCAAAAAGTATCACACAAAAATATTGTGCACACACTTTCATTTGTGGTGGTGCCAAAGAATGTACAGTCAATACTTGGTTTATCTGCCTGTGAGAGACTGAATTTGGTGAAAAGACTCTTAGTCCTGGACAGTGACACAGAGTCAGAATACAGTGACTCAATAAAAGAGTATGAGGACTTGCTGAAAGGGCTTGGTTGTCTTCCAGGAGAGCACATGATTAAAACTGACAACACAGTGCCACCCATAGTACAACCATGTAAAAAAGTGCCTTTTGCATTATGTCATCAACTGAAAACAGAGCTTGACAGAATGGAATGGCTATAAGTCATAAAGAAAGCTCCCAGGCCCATCCCTTTGTTACCAACATCTGAAAAAGCATTGCCACTAAAACCAGGAGCTGCAATTTTGCCCTCTGGAAGTAATGCACATGCATCAATGGGCCATGCATTCCATCACAATCTCACCTCTGCAGGAGGTCAGAGGCCAAACTTGCTGGTACAGTACAATACTGATCTGAAGCTAAAGAGTGGCAAGAATCAGGATCCAACTGAAGAAGTGAAAGCACAAGTGAAGGAATTGAGAAGTTTTATTGAAATGATGAAGTCTCAGCTTAAAAAAGAGATTACACAGTTAATGAATGAATTAGGTGAAGAAAGGATTTGTATATCATTATGAATGGAAGTGGAATGAATTAAGAAAGCTACAGCACTTGAAGAAGTACTGTTACGTACCTGTGGGTATCTTGTACTTGTCATGTGACAGTGGTGTTGAAGCTATACTGGACTTAAGGTAGTGGTCTTGTGATGGTGGAGTGATGTCATTTTCCCACCAGTAGAGGTCATGTGACAGGTTTTTTGGTTTTTTTTAAACAGGGTATAAAGGGAGCACCCCTCCCTGTGAGGAGGGGCAGTTCGTGGCTGGATTTGCCAGTTTGACTCCATGCCACTGCGTGGTCCAATATTATAATGCAGTTTGGTTGAAAGGTGGAGTTTTATTTAATGTGTAAAGTTTAAAAGGTCATTGCTGGCAGTTCCTTTATAATGCTGCCAGTTAAAAATCAGTGGAGAGTGAAGATCGGAATTCGGGAGCTAAAAGATCGAGGAAAGTTTCTTTCGACGGTGAAACAGGTTCAACCTTGTTTGATCCTCATTCAGAAGGAATTCGTTGGCTGTCCCTGTGATAATCCCTGCGAATAATAGCAGAAAGGGGTGGATACAGTTTTGTAAAGGAAAGGTCAGTGCCTTTAAGTCGTTTCATTTTCATCTTCGTAAATTCTCTGGGAAAAGTATAGTTCGACTGGGAACCACAACAACACGAAAGGAAAGAGAATTTGAATCGTCTAAGAAGTCGCTCCTTTAATGGACTGTAAGCATTGTGAACTTTTGCAGTACTACTTTGAAGAACCGTTTTTGCAACATCGCTTTAAGAACTGTTTTCGCATTATTCCTTTAAGAACTGTTTAAGCTGCCGCACAGCAGCTGTTTTCCGGTTACATTAGTGGTTTGTTTACTTTTGGAGGTTTGTTTTTCAGTGTTTAATAAATGTTTTATTTGTTATAAAAAAAAACCCTGCCTCACTTATATATTTATTGTTGCTGTATCCGTAACAGTACAACCCTCCAAAAAGAAGGAGCAGTGTTAAGAAGAAATTGCAAAGACCTTAAGAAAGAGCCAACTTCAGATTTTCGGATAACTGATGCGGACCAGACAAAACATGGAAATAACAATGGAACACAAGAATTGTGTGAACCACTTGGATCTACTTGTGCTCGTAAACCCTCAGAGAGACTGGCAGAGACTGTTAAATCATGCATTTGTTCTGATCAATGGTGCTAATTGTTTCTCTTTTTAAGGAAAGGAAGTCGTGGTGATATCACATGTCAGAACATGACTGGACAGAGTTCTGAGCATGTGCAGAAATGAACGATCTGGAAGATGGCTTGGTAAAAATGTGGTTTGGTTTTGTTGCTGTAAATAAAAGCTGTAATTCTTCCAGAATATGATTTTTTATTGTTAACGCATGGTACGTATAAATATAAAGAACTTAACAATCTTCTCTTGTCACACTTGAGATAATGCCAGTGTTCCAACCAATGCCGGACTTCGTCATCTGAAAATACCATGATATGGATCCAGTTCCCATATTCCTGGGCCTGACCACACCAGCACAGAGCCAGTCAGTGCAACAATTCAGAAATTGCAATATATTGGAATTACGGAGAGGCACAAGGCAAAATGGCAACACAGCACTGATCGCTGACATATAACCCTCCTTTTTCACATTCTTTAGGGCTCATAGACGGTCTTAATATAAGGTTAAGTTGGAGAAAGATCTAACCAAAGACATGACCTCAAAAAAAGATCCAATTTCAACCAAGAAACAAGATACCAGCAGACATCAAACTAGCAATTCATCCGAAGAAATAGCTATGCTAATTGAGCAAATAATGGCAACGGAGATGGAATCACTGCAAGAAACGGTAGCCCACATGCTAAAGGAGCAGCTGGAAAAGGCTCTCGACCCCATACAGAAGCATATGGCAGAGAATGGCAACATTCTCTGGTAATTAAAGAAGTAGACACTCATGCTAAAAAATTTAGCACCATCTTAAACAAAATGAACAACATTCAGGTTAGCTTATGCAAGAATGAAAAAGATAGTAGCTCCTGTCTCACGGAGGTGACTAAGATATGGAAGAAGTTAAACAACTTGGACGACAGATCCAGGAGAAACAATGTGCCGTTGGTCAACTTATCAACAGGCACTGAGGGCGATGGTTTGAGATTACCTCCAGGAGATGCTGCCTAATTGGATTCCAGCACTCAAGAACTCCCACAGCACTCCATTGGAGATTGATAGAGCACATAGGATCTTTTCCAACGATATCTCAAAGACCATGGTTTTTAGGCTTCTACGGTACACCAACCAGCAGGCTATCCTGGAGGGCGCAAAGAAAACCAAATCTACTCTCCCTGATGGCACTCAGCTGCAGTTCTTCACCGACTACAGCCCCGGTACAATGCAGGAATGGCAGTGATACAAGGAGATCCGTGCTAAGCTTCAACAGAAGGGGATCAACTCGTTCCTCATATACTCGGCGATTTTGAGAGTGAATATCAAGGCCATGAAGACGTCACTTAACTCGGCAGAGGAAGCAAAAGAAGCCTTAAAATCATCGGTGCTGGCAGGTATGGAAGAAGACCCTGAGCAAAGTCCACATGCCCCTCAGGAGGAGATGGAACTGCATTAAGAGCTTGGACCAGCCTGAATGCACAATCTAACAGGCACGGGCAAGTTAACGTCCTATAGTGTGAAGTTTTCTGGTTATTCTTTTATTGGAAAGTCATTCAATGCACATTTGTATTTAGTTAATTAAGGGGCCAGTTTGTTTATGAATACTGCAGGTCAGTTTTAAGGTAATGGCTCAGTTAACTTGTTAGTACAAGGATAACATGGTAATGTGATACAAGTCCGCCTAGAATATACTTCTTATCTTTTACTTTCTAAGGTGATATTCAATACACCCAAATGTCATACTTCATGAAGAATGAAGCTGAAAAACAGCAGTTCATTCTGAATAACTTTAGCTGTACATGTTCATTTTGGGTTATGTCTCCAGTAGACTTGTCCATGTTCCTGGGAGCGAGATAAGACGTCACTGGCATCACGGCTAAGCAACGGTCTATTAAAGCAACAGTCTCCCGCAAAAGAGTTGTTGGGGTCTTGATTATGTGTTATATTTGAGACAAGAATGGTTTTAATTATATAGGTTAATGGGTTTGACCAGGTTGGGGGCGGTTAATGTTCGATGCTTGACATTGCTAAGAGACACTCACAGGCACTCAAGTAAAGGGTTGTATGCAAGGGGTGATGGGAAGGGAGCAACTCAGGGCTCCACCACCAACTTACAAAAACAGATCCAGGGGAAGATGAGCAATACAGATAAACCAGAAAATCTTACTATTGTATCATTTAATTTCAGAGGATTAAACTCTCCCTACAAGCTTTCAAAGGTTTTAGATTTATTACACAAAAAGAAAATAGATATCGCACTGTTACAGGAAACACATCTTAAACCTAATGACATTCCCAAGGTTCAAAATCGCTTTTATAAACCCATTGTGGCATCAGCTGATAGTACTTGTACGAAAGGAGTTATGATATTAATTAGACATAGTATTAATGTATCAATTGAAAGGATTGGCTCTTACAATGAAGGACTTCTAACATTTTGCTGTACATGCATTCAGGGTAAAAAAAAATGTTGCATTCATTAGCCTCTATGCCCAAACTATATGAGGTTGAATTGTTTCCCTCAATTACCTCACAATTACTGAAGTGACTACCAACTATATGTTGGTTCGGACATGAATGCTTTGGTAAACAATAACCTAGATAAATGTTCCTCAACAATATCAAGCTCTCAAGAATCTGCTTTCAAAGCACTTAACCTTTTTCTAAGATTTATATTTAATTGATGTGTGGAGGGTACATAATCCATCTGCTAAAGACTATGTCTTCTTCTCCACAAGACACACCACTTCCTCTCAGATAAATTACATTCTTATATCCTCCGGTTTGCTGCCTATGGTACACTCAATAGAATTACTGTCCAGACATCTATCTGATCACAACCCAGTCATATCTACAAAGTACTTTTAATTATGGCAAAATTAAAAATAAGAGTACTAGGTGGAGGTTTAACACCACCCTTCTAAAAAAACAACGAATTTCTAACACAACTGAGAACAAAACTGAATGAATTTATAAATTTAAATAAAAATAGTGTCTCGGATGTGACACCAATTTGGGCCTTCATCAAGTGTTTCTTACGAAATAACACCATATGGTTCAGTTCCCACTACATAAAAGCCGGCTTCAGAAGATTTCCACCCTAGAAGAACAATGTAAGGTTTTGGAGAATGATCTCAAAAGGAGATACACAATAACAAAAGAAAATGAGCTCGAAACAAAACAAGCAGAATTAAATGATTTATTAAAAAGCAGGGCAGAATATATGATCCATGTAACCAAACATAAGTATTATGCAGAAGGCAGCAGATCAAGCCATCTTTAGGCATTAACACTCAAACAGGAAACTAAAAGGTCTATACCAGTGATTAGATATGCTAAACGTGGAGTAGTATCTTCAACAGAGGAAATAAACAAGGCATTCAAGAATTACTTTAAAGAACTGTATACAAGTGGAAAAACATAAGAACAAGAGCTAATAGAACCAATAAGGTTGGAGGACTTTCTCCTTATAGGTATGTCTACCAAAAAATGTGATTTGTATTACAGTCCAATTTTAACCCATATGCCACTATAAGACAAGTGCTTTAGAGCAGCAGAAAAAAATCCTAAAATTTAAAAAGCATATGGTGCAAATCATCTTCATCATGGAACTATAATCATCTTCTATCTGGGGGGAGACTATTGACTAACAGAACTTGGGATAATAAAGGTATTACTGCTCAAGATATTAATGGGACAAGTACTATCCTTAGCTTTCAAGAACTGGCATCTTGATATAATATTGATAAACACTCTCTTTTCTTCTACTTTAGAGTAAGATCAGCTTGTAAAGCCTACGGGGTTCCCCGAGGGTCAGATTTAAAGGACCATCCCATTTTAAGTTGGATATAGTGTCATATATCTATGATAAATTAAATTCCCAGAAATATATGCCCACATCAGGAATGAAAGCCTGGGGTAGGGACATATCCCCAGGACAAGCAGCAAGGAACATGTACCAACATAGAAAACAGAAGAAATCCACATGCCCAAGGAATATTAGTTACAGATCCCGAGTGTTAGCCAGTGTAATTGTCAAAAGTTGGTTAAATCCAGAAAGGGCTGGATCAAACCAACATCAGTACTATGTATAGCTCCCATCTCTGTAACACTCGATCATACCAACACTGAAGGCCCCATGCACAGTTCCTGCTTCCATATACTAAGTTCAGATCCACTACAGCAGCTTTGTGCATGGTTCCCAACTCAGTATTGCTGAATCAGGATCACATAGGGAGCACTGTGCACAGATCCTCCTCATACCCCTGGGTCAAAACCAGACTGGGAGCACCATGCACGGGTGGGAATGGGGGAATAACTTCTTGTTGTTTGGATATTCTAACGCCTCTTTCCTCTCCTTTCTTCTTCCAGGATAAGAGATGTCACTCAGCCCATCATTGAGATGGTCCCCAGCATGTGATCATTCACCAACTCTGCTCAGGGATTCCTTTTGGCTGTTGCCCGGGTGTCATTTTGTCAGAGAGGTTATCAAAGTCCTAGTTTTGGATCAGACTGTGATCCTGCTGTGGCCCCATATCCGGGTGGTGAGGAGGATTGCTCTCCTTTTCACCTCCCAGGTTCCAGTGATAATGATGACATTGATGATGGTGCAGTCCCAGCCTCCATATGCAGTCACCTGTGTCCTGGCACTCAGCAACACACCCAGCAATTGCACATCCCGCAGGAATTCCACAATCTTGGGATATCCGCAGTTGCGGTTTGGGCCTTATCAGGCCTACACCAGATCATTGTTGCTATGGCAACCAGTCACTAGAGAGTCCTGCTCCTCCACATCTGGATTAAATTCCTGGGGGGCTTTGTGCTGAAGTTCAGTGTCTTATTGATAAGGAGGATAGTGGTTCTCATGTGCTTCCTGGTAGTGGTGGTCAACACAACATTGGACTCCATCACCTGACTCCTGACTCTCACTAACATCCCTTACAATCACACAACCATAGAGCAAAATGCAGCTGCTGATCATTGGTGACATCCTGTGGGCTGCAGATAATTATATGAAATACTCCTTTATGTAATACCCTGGTTTAACACCACACTTTATTTTATTAATTATTTAAAAATGGGTTCCTTCAATTATTGTAGGGTAATGTAAGGGTGGAAACATATGCATAATTCACAACCAGCAACATTGAGCTGGGGTTCACTTTAAGAGGCTGGGTCAAAAATGATGATGTATGCACAGGAAGTTTTTTTACTATGCCTTACATTCTACGTTTGAACAAGTCAGTCTGGCTGTGCAATGGTGAGCTGGTGGTCTCAGTGGTATCAAGATGGGCAGGCCTGGGTTGCTTCCCAACAGTCCAGTACAATAAGATGCAAGGAAGAGCGAAGTGCCCTAGTCCAGCAGGAGGTGACAGCTGCTCTGGAGGAGCTATGTGCCAGCAAGATTACAGGCCTGCAGCAAGGCATGTAGACAAGATGGACCAGGTAACAGAGCGCAACATCATTTGGGGAAAATTTGGCAAGCTGAACCCCAATACATCAAGTTCCTGATCCAATCGGTCTATAACATCTTGTCAAGCCCAGCAAACCCCTACTGATGGGGCAGGCCAAAACACTAGCATGCTCCCTGTGCCAAGGGAAGGGGTCACTATAACACAAAAGCCCTGGGGGAGGGGCATTATTGTTAGCATCATGCTGAAGACAGTAGCTGATTCCTTGTGCACAGCCATCACCCAGCAAAGCAAGCAATTGCTTTTAACAAGACAGGGGAGAAGGTTCAAACCTAATCTAAGGAGCATACCAGCCTTCTAGGAACAGTAAAGGACTGGCAATTGGGAGTCAACCTAGGGAAACCGTTCAGATACCCTGAGCACATCTCTTCGACTGTGCTTAGGTCAGATATAGTGCTGCTATCAGAGTCACCTAGACAGGTGGTCATGTTGGAGCTGATCTTTCCCTGAAAGACCAGATGGAGGAGGCCTATGAAAGGAAAAAGACTAAGTACCAAAACTTGGTGGAGGAGTGCTGCAGTAATGTGTGGCGACCATATTGTGTGCTGATGGAAGTGGGCTGCAGAGGGTTTGCTGGTCAATCCCGCTGCCAAGCCTACAACTGAATGGGCGTCTCAGGAGCCCTGAAGAGAAAAGTCATCAGGAACACCACAGAGGCAGCAGTGGGTTGTGGGCCCTGGCCATGTGGGTTTTGGCCCAGCCCCTTTCCTTTTTGGACTTTCTCCAATTACCTGCTTATCTCCTCACTTGCACTCACCTGTTTCTATTTTCACTCATTACCCTGTCCATTTAAACCCTGCCTTGACTCGCATTCTCTGCCAGTTCGTCCCAGCTCCGACCTGTGTTGATCTAGCCTGTCATTGCGACTGCTGCCAACCAATTTTGCCTGATTCTGTGTTTTTGGATTTTGCTTGTTCTTGGACCTGATTTTTGCCTGTGCGCTCTGGATCGTCTGCCCTGACTGGACTGCCTTTCCTGGGTAAGGCCTCTGCCTGCCATTTTGGATTCGTGCCTGCCTCCTGTTTTTGAAAGACTGTTGCCTTTGTGCTCTCTAATAAATCCTGGTAAAAGAGCATTCATCGGTCTGCACTTTATCTTGATATCTTAAAAGCATCTTATCAAGATTGATCGTGGGTTTTAATCAACTTGAGGTCTTGGTCTTAAGGCTCTGTGAGCCCTTTCAATTTCAATTAACTGAGTTCCTTCTTCCATTTCCAAATTTTTCGGGATCCATTTTTGAAAAAAATTTATTGGATCCTCTCCCTCTATACCTTCTTTAAGTCCAACAATCTTACTATTATTTTGTCTACTAAAATTTTCAAGCACATCCACTTTTTCCAACAACTGTTTTCTTTCTGATGTCCAGGCAGAAATATTGCCTTCCATTTTATTCATTCTTTCAACGATGTCTCCCGTTGTTTCTTCCAAGTCTTTAATTTTCTTATCCATTTTGTCCTGTTTTTTAATCATTTTGTCAATCTTCATATTTTTAATATCTTTTTTTATTATTTTTAATGCTTTTAATTCATGCATTATTTGCACCAAAGTTTTTCCTATATCTCCAGAAAAACTTTTACCTTCATCTTCATCTGATTTATCCAGAGAATCTGAATCTGCCTCAGATTCACTTTCACTTCCAGTTCCGATCGTAGCTGGGATTTGTAGTTCAGGTTGCTCGTATTTGCGCATGCCCCTTCCTTCACACATGCACAATTCTTGTCGCTCTTTTTCTTTGGAGACAGTTGATGTTGCCGCAGCTTTCTGTTCTGTATTGCCGGAGGTAAAATGCACTTGAGCCCGCAGCTCTTTCATGGCGCCAGGCCCCAATTCTTTTCCGACTTGTGCCGTCTTCAACATAGTATTTTCTTCTGCTTCTGCTTACGAGGCATATTTTGGAACAATCCTGAGTAGTTTATAAGTAACTTTTAGAAAGTATTTAATAACTTTTCTTCACTTAAACATTAATTTACTGATTTTTACAGGAGGGCCGGATTTCCACGTCTCGATCCTACGTTATCACGTCATCCCATTGGTCTGCACTTGAGTCCCACAGTGACCCAACAGAACAAACTGGCCAAGATGGACTCAGCAGACCCCAACCAGGTGCGTGAGGCCCTCTCCCAACAGGGTTGTTAGGGAGACATGAAACGCAGTTCACCTCTATCAACCAGTCAATGGAAGCATTCTCCACCACTCTGACTAGCATGGCCTCCCATCTACAGCAGATTCAACTGGCGCAGAGCTCTAACCTGCCTTCTGTTGTGGTGCCATCAGCCCCACAGACTCCAACCCAACCAGCCCAAGAGCCCCTTTTACCTCCACCTGAACTTTACAATGGTGAACAAGGTACCTGCAGATCCTTCCTGTCTCAATGCCCGCTGGTTTTTGAGCTGCAACCCACTACCTTCCCCACTGATCGATCCCATATTGCTTATGTTATCATGCTGCTGTCAGGAAGAGCGAGAGTGGGGTACGGCTGTGTGGGACAGCAGAGCCCCTTTTTGCCACATGCTTAAGGACTTTTGTAAGGAGATGAGAAGAGTCTTTGACCGTTCCCAACAAGGGCGAGAGGCAGCAAGGGAGATGTTGCAAGTTCGTCAGGGTAACCGTTCTGTTTAAGACTACACCATTCAGTTCCGCACACTAGCCGCCACTACTAACTAGAATTCGGAGGTCCAATCTGACATGTTCCTCTATGGTTAAGGATGAACTAGCCACCCACAACCTGCTTGCCGGCTTCCAAGAGCCGGTTGATTTAGCCATTAAGATTGACAGCCGCATAAAACAGTGTCAGCAGGAACGTGATATCCAGGGGTCACGAAGAACCACCAAGGGGCGTCTAACATCTTCCCAGCCCGCATCCAAATCTCCTTCCCCGAGTCCTCAGTCACCCCCATCCAGCCCAACGGAGCTCATGCAGATTGATCATACCCATCTGTCTCCTTCGGAAAGAAAGAGGAGAGTCAGTACCAACTCCTGTCTGTATTGTGGTCAGGCTGGTCACTATGCATCTATCTGTCACGTATAAGCCAACGCTCACTCATAAAGAGGGGACTATGGGCGAGCAGTACTTCCTCCCCCCAGTTCCCTGTCACTCAAACCCTGCTACCTGCTTTTATACTGGCTGAAGGGAGGAGACGCACCATTTCAGTTTTTATCAACTCCAGGGCTAAGGGAAACTTTTATCAGTTCCAGTTTTGCGGCCAATCTCGGGATGCCACTCTCCCATCTGAAGCAACCCCTGGAGGCCATCGGCTTAACCTAAGTGAAAATTGTCATGGTTATCCACTCTACAGCTCCGGTGAGTCTCCTCATTTCTGGCAATCACCAGGAGAGCATTGCTCTTCATGTAACAGATCCCCCCCAAAGCTGAAGTTGTGTTAGGCCACCCATGGCTAGCTCAGCACAGTCCACACATTGATTGGTCTAATAACAGAGTGTTAAGCTGGAGTCCTTTCTGCCTAAATCATTGTCTGCATGTTGCTCATGTTGCTCATGTTCCTCTGCCTACAGAAGAGTTTCCCGATCTGTCCTCTGTACCCCCAGAATATCTGGACCTAAAGGTGGTATTCAGCAAGACTCAGGCCACCACCTTACCCCCGCATCGCCCCTATGATTGCGCTATAGATCTCCTTCCAGGAACTTCGCCACCTAGGGACCATCTGTATTCCCTGTCTCCACCTGAAAGGGAAGCGATGGACGAGTATATCCAGGAGGCCTGGGCTGCAGGAATTATCTGTCCCTCTTCCTCCCCAGCAGGCACAGGGTTCTTCTTTGTAGTCAAGAAGGACAGGTTCCTGTGTCCTTGCGTGGACTATAGAGGTCTCAATGAGGTCACTGTTAAGAATCGCTATCCTCTTCCTCTTAAGTCATCTGCATTTGAATTGCTCCATGGTGCTTTTATCTTCTCCAAGCTCCAACTCCACAACACTCTGCATAAGGGAGGGGAATGAGTGGAAGACAGCGTTCAATACGCCATCTGGGCACTACGAATGTTTGGTAATGCCTTTCGGACTTTCTAATGGTTCTGCTGTGTTCCAGTCCCTGGTGAATGGCGTCCTCAGAGACATGCTGAACCAATTTGTATTTGTGTACTTAGATGACATTCCGATATTTTCTAGGTCCCTCTCTGAACACACCCAGCACGTCCATCCGGTGCTCCAATGACTCCTGGAGAATCAGTTATTTGTGAAGGCAGAGAACTGTGAATTTCACCAGAGTTCAACTTCGTTTCTGGGATATGTGATCAGCGCTGGAGGAATCCAGATCGACCCTCAGAAGATCAAGGCAGTACAGGAGTGGCCACAACCCGCCTCTTGACGAGATGTCCAACACTTTCTTGGGTTTGCCAACTTCTATCGCCGATTCATTCAAAATTTCAGCATCCTGGCCACCCCGCTGACTGCCCTAACCTCCTCCAAGTTTAAGTTCGCCTGGAATCCAGCGGCTGAGAAAGCCTTTTCTGATCTAAAGACTCGTTTCACCACGGCACCTATTCTCCTTCAGTCCAAATCTACCAGGCAGTTTATTGTAGAGACTGACGCTTCTGATGTAGGAGTAGGGGCTATACTGTCACAGCTTTCAGCAGAGGATGACAAGCTACACCCATGCACCTTTTCTCCCCAAAAATTTTCACCCGCAGAACGCAACTATGACATCGGCAATCGAGAGTTATTGGCTGTTAAACTTGTTCTTGATGAATGGCGGCATTGGCTTGAGGGAACGACTACTCCTTTTCTACTCTGGATGGATCACAAGAACCTGGAATATATCCGTTCAGCCAAACACCTCAACTCCCGCCAGGCTCGGTGGTCCCTGTTTTTTACCCGTTTTAGATTCACCCTGGCCTACCGTCCTGGCTCTAAGAACAGCAAGCCTGATGCACTCTCCAGGCAGTTTCCAACAACCAACGAGGCACCCGAGGTTACGACCATGCTCCCCAAGCAATGTCTGGTCGCTGCAGCACAGTGGGAGATTGAATCTGTGGTCCAGTCGGCCCAGCAGGGCGAGTCTGTTCCTGGTGCCTGCCCTGCTAATCTATTGTATTTTCCCCAGTCTGTCCACTCCCAGGTTCTCCAGTGGGGACACACCTCCAGACTGGCATGTCACCCTGGCATCAGATGCACAACAGCTTTCATCAGTCGAAGATTTTGGTGCCCATCCCTGAGGAAGGATGTTGAGAGCTTTATTTCTGCCTGTCCTGTCTGTGCACAGAACAAGACCTCCAGCCAGCCACCTACTGGTCTCCTGCAACCCCTGCCTGATCCTAGAAGGCCCTGGTCACACATTGTACTGGACTTTGTCACCGGACTCCCTCCATCCAATGGTAACACTACCGTTCTTACCATAGTGGATCGTTTTTCCAAATCGGTCCACTTAGTTCCCCTTCCCAAGCTGCCCTCTGCCAAGGAGACTACCAACCTGGTGATTGTTTTCTGTATTCACGGTCTCCCAGTTGAAGTGGTATCTGATAGAGGTTCGCAATTTACCTCCCACTTTTGGAGAGCCTTTTGCAAACTACTCAGGATCAGGGTTAACCTCTCATCTGGGTTTCATCCACAGAGTAATGGCCAGACCCAGCAGGCTAATAGCAGATGGAGGTGTTGCTCCATTGTGTGACGTCTCGGGAAACTTCCTCTTGGAGTCAGCAACTTCCCTGGGTCAAGTACGCCATCAATTCTTTGCCTTCTGCTTCATCAGGCTTATCACCATTCCAGTGCTGTCTTGGCTATCAACCTCCCTTATTCACACCTCAGCAGGAAGTGGGTGTTCCCTCAGCCGAAGCGTTTGTCCAGAGGTGTCAACGGACCTGGAGACAAGCCCGAAAGGCGCTGCTTCAATCTACAGCCAGTATGAAGCAGCAAGCAGACCATCACCGCATCGAGGCCCCCCCCCCCCGTTACCGCCAGGGTCAGAAGGTGCGGTTATCTTCTCATGACATCCCCTTAAAGGTGGACTCCCGCAAGCTGGCACCATGCTACAGTGGACCTTTCCTTCGGCGGTACGTCTAAAACTACCCCCTACCCTTCACAGAATCCATCCTACATTCCATGTTTCAAGGATTAAGCCCTTTGTCTGCAGCCCCCTCTGTCCCACCCCTGAGCCCCCTCCCCCACCCCATCTCATTGATGGCTCAGAGACCTTCACTGTGCGCCGATTACTGGACGTTCTACGCAGAGGTCGTGGACTGCAATACCTCGTTGATTGGGAGGGCTATGGCCCCGAAGAAAGGTGTTGGGTTCCCGCTCAAGATATCCTGGATCCTTCTCTCATTAGGGACTTTCATAGGAGCCATCCCGTACTTGCAAGGAGGACATCTGGAGACGCCCGTGGGGGGGGGGGGGGGGGGTACTGTCAAGGATCCAGCCTGAACACTGGGCACTGGGTCAAAGGGCCACTGTTGGTAGCTCTGGACCACGGCAGTCTTTCATTTCTGCTTCCACCTGGCTATGTGGGTTTTAGCCTAGCCCCTTTCCTTTTTGGATTTTCTCCAATTACCCGCTTATCTCCTCACTTGCACCCACCTGTTTCTATTTTCACCCATTACCCTGTCCATTTAAACCCTGCCTTGACTCGCATTCTCTGCCAGTTCGTCCCAGCTCCAACCTGTGTTGATCTAGCCTGTCATTGCGACTGCTGCCAACCAATTTTGCCTGATTCTATGTTTTTGGATTTTGCTTGTTCTTGGACCTGATTGTTGCCTGTGCGCTCTGGATCATCTGCCCTCGCCGGACTGCCTTTCCTGAGTAAGACCTCTGCCTGCCATTTCGGATTCATGCCTGCCTCCTGTTTTTGAAAGACTGTCCGCCTTTGTGCACCCTAATAAATCCTAGTAAAAGAGCATTCATTGGTCTGCACTTGAGTCCTACCATAACCCGACAAAACCCAACAGTTTTCTTATGCAGAGAGTGGTGAGTGTGTAGATTGGGCTGCTGGTAATACCAGTGAAGGCGGATACAACAGGGTCTTTTAAGAGACTCCTGGATAGGTACATGGAGCTTAGAAAAAGAGGGCTATGGGTAACCCTATGGGATTTCTAAGGTAAGGACATGTTCGGCACAGCTTCGTAGCTTTGTACCTACCGCACAACATAAAAAGATGTAACATTTTATAAATAACAAAAATAAATACAAGAGTCCCCCATTTTCAAACGTTCGCTTTGCGACACCTCGCTGTTATGAAAGCCCTACATTAGTTACCTGTTTTCACTAACAGAAGGGAGAAGATATTGAGGAACAAATTCCAGATGACATATGGCAAAAAAGACAATCCATAGGATTTATTCATCCTCTGTGTGTCTTAGACATGTTGTTGTTCAATTTAAAATGGTGCACCATTGTCATTGGTCTAAAGTTAGATCGGCTAAAGTTAATAAAGACCCAATGTGTGATAGATGTAAACAATTCCCAGCTACACTTTGCCATATGTTTTGGTCATGTCCAAAATTAGTAAACTTATGGGACATGTTTTTGGAACATTTTCAAAAATATTTGGACAATTAATTACTCCATCTTGGTCAACAGCACTATTTGGAGTGCCTTCTCAGAATATTAATCTCAGCAAAGTCCAAGCCAATCTCATTGCTTTTTGTTCACTTCTTGCCAGAAAACTCATCTTGTGCAAATGGAAAGACTCTGCCCCTCCAACATATGGACATTGGATCAAAAATATAAAATTTTTATATATTTATAAAATTTGAGAAGATCCGCTATTCGGTCAGGGGGCAGTCTGCAAGATTTAACACCACTTGGCAACCTTTTTTAAGTTTTGTCAAAAATATGGATGCTGAAAAATGATTTGAATGTGTAAGGTGCTCTATCTTTATATGTACACTAGGCCTTTATATCTATTTTTGACTGGTCTGGCTGGTTCTATTTGTTCTTGTTTATTGAGGGGTGGGGTGGGTTCTTTTTTTATTTATTAAATTTTTAGAAAATTACAAAGGTAAAATAGTAAGAAAGAGAAAAAATATTAACCCTTCCCCCCTTAACCCTTGTCTAAAGAAAGAAAAAAAGAAAGAAGAGAAAGGTTGCCTGGATATCGGAGGATCCCCACATGCTCCATGGAAGTCAAAATAATTTTAATATTTATTTTTAGTTTCCCCAATTACTTTATAATTTTATCTTCAAAGGACCTATGTATTTAATCCTATATTTTGTAGGTATGGGAGACAAATTTTTAGGTGGGTTCTTTTTCTAACTGTTGGTTGTATTATAAAATGTTCTGGTATTTTTTTGTTAATAAAAATACTTTGATCAAAAAAATAATTTAGAGGTGGCTTGAAGGGCCTGTTGGGAACCTGATCCCATGAAGGATCAAGCCAATTTGAGATGGGGTAATGATCCTACTGTGGGACTAGGAGATGGGGATATCTGGCTAGATGATGAATATGATCCTCAAGGTGATCACCTTCTCCCTTATGTATCCGAAACAGTACAGGCCAGGCCAGTAATTACGCATTCCCATACCCACTGTAGGGGGCATCAAACCGCAGCTTCTTCCTCTCAGGAGGGGGAGGAGGCTCAGGAATGTGTGGAGATTGGTACAACGGGCACCTTCAACACAACAGAGTTCAGAGAATACTCCGCTGAGGAATTAGCGAGTTTAGGGTATAGGTACAGACAAAAGACTGGAGAGTCTCCAGCTGTATGATTATTGAGATTATGGGATGAGCCAGAGTGAGCCTAAGAGCCTTAGGGAACCTATTATCCCATTATCCCAATTCACTATCAATAACACCCTGAGAGCACTGCTTGCTTTCCCTGTGCATTAAGCATCATAATGGATTCAGTTAACAGCTTAAGTTAAACTTTGATATCCCACTCTTACTGAATCGAACCCAAAACCCCGAGTGGAGCACAGTAGAGAAGTGTACTAAAGTTCTACACCAGTGGGCTCTTACTACAGAAACATATCATGATAGTGGTAGCCCACCAAAGGATATTGAATTAACTTCTGGAATGGTGGGAGTTATGGCAATGGAGGCAGTTTTCCCAATAAAAGGGGTAGTGCTGTCTTTAATCGCACCAGCTGTAGGTCATACCATCAGTACAGCAATTCAATTATTATAAGATTTAGAGTGTGTAGAAGAGGGTGAGCATAGCCAGGTATGGAAGTTAGATAAGCAGATGGGGTGTGGGGGATCCTACATGTCCCATAAAGAAATGTCTTAGCGTTGCTTAAAGCTGGGGTTCCAGAGGAGCAGGTAAATGGGTTACCTACCCCCATCCTCTATGCAATATGGAGGAAGTTCTGCACAGAAAAGCAAAAAAGAGACTGAAGGGAAAGGGTCATTCTTCAAGTATTCTGAGATAAGGGTTCCTTTTGCCCTCTGTTAGATTCCTAACATTCCATTTGCAGACTTTCCTGCAGAGGATATCCATTTGGCAGCAGTGGGAATCAGGGAGGGGGGATGGTTAGTACATTTGCTGGGTACTTGTTGGAAGCTAAATGGCACATACTGGATATGAAGTTCCTAAGCCCACCTGTGGTTCCCACAGTGTGGTGAGGCCGATATATGGTGCAGTATGTAGGGCACCCCAGTGCCCTGGATGAGCACCTTCCCCATGCTGGTCAGTAAGAGGGTTATTACAAAGGAAGGATGTTTTGAATGATAGCCTTTCTCAGCATGGTATGGCCAGTGACAAAAATTGATTTTGATGGCCCTGGATTACCTGCTCACAAAGGAAGGTGGCACATGTACTGTTAATTGGTTAAGTATGCTGCATCTACACTCCTGATGGATTGGTGAACATCGTTCAGCTGGTTGATCATATCTCAGTCAGCATACTAAGTGGGGGACCAGCTCATTGGCCATTACACTCCAGGATGGAGCTTGTGGCCTTTTAGGGCACATGGAGGCTGGTAGACTACTATAGTATACTGAGAGGTGACCATTGGGTTTACAGTATTGGGTACTTCACTCGTGTTTTATGTATAACTTTGATGGGAGTTCATGAGAGTCATACTAGTCCAAGGATTGAATCATCACATTCACAACTTTCAAGGGGTGGAGTGTCCAGTGCCTTATTCTGATTGCCTAAAGTCACTCCCATTGTGATTGGTTAGTTTAAAAGCTGCAACTGCTTTCCACCATTGAATAATTGCTTGGTGTTCAGTTTCAAATATCCTGGGTATATTAAATATCATGTGGAAAGGCCTTGCTCTCTTCTTTCTTTGTTTAAGGCAAGGATGCACAAGACCACTGAGAAAGTATCCTCAATGTGGACTTTTAACTACGTATGTTTGTTGAATGTACATATGTTAAGTATTCAGCTTTGTAGTGTCTGTAACTTGGGGAATATGAACGTTTGGTTGAATTTTTACTACTTGTAAATAAATGACTAATATACCTATTCACAGGGAGTGCTTTCAGTATCACTTGCCAGACCCATGAACCTGATCAAACATTACAAAGGGACACAGAGCAAATTTGGACAAATCACAATTGCAATAAGATAAAATAATTTACTTCGAACAGAAAATTTCCCAAGCCAAGTGGGAAATCACAGAAGATCATGCAAAGGCTGTTAAATCGGCAAAACCACCTACAACAGTCCAGAAACTTTGATCATTTCTGGGTTTGTGCAACAACAACAGATCATGCGTCAATTCATATGCTGAAATTACTCAACCCCTCACTAGTCTGCTGAAAGACAGCAGGCACTGATGACCCAATGATTCTTGAATGGAAATAATTATTTGATGTTTTAGAGTAATTCAGCTTTGGTATTAATTTTAATATTAATGTCTTTATAATTTTTAGTAATAATAATACCTGAATATTTAAATGAGTCTGTAACTCTAAAAGGAATGTCATCGTATATAGAAACAGAATCATTTAGAGGAAATAATTCACTTTTATGAAGGTTTAGTTTATATCCCGAAAACTTTCCAATATCGTTTAATAGTTTCAATAAACTAGGAATGGATTTTTCAGGATTCCAAATATAAACTAAGAGGTTGTTAGCATAAAGGGAGATCTTATGAACAGTCCCATTTATGAGAATTATAAAGACCTTTATAAAGCTAATTTGGTTCCTTTAGTAGATTTTATGAAACAATTATTTTGTAGATGGAATCCACTTACACTTTCGTTAGCCAGCCAAATTCATGCAGTTAAAATGATGATTTTACCAAAATTTTTATATATATTTCAAAATATCCCTTTAACTATTTGTCAATCAGCTGGAGGAGTGAGGAATTCTTGTCAAAACACAGAGTCCGTCAGAACAGCCCAGTCTGGCCTGTTAAGAAGGCAAATGGCACTTGGAGACTGATGGTGAATTTACAGGGTTGCCCATCAATTGTCCTTGCAGAGTCATGATTATCATAATCTTCCAAGTCTGCTCACCAGTGTAGCTGGACTTGCTCATTGGATGATGATATTAGGTACCTCAAGACAGTGGACCACCTGGACCACCAAGCAACTGTCACTTGAGAAGCCCTGTTTATAATCAGTAAAGTATGCTCTGTGTGGAAATCGAACATTTAAAGTTGATCCAGCACAATGTTAGAAACAGTGCCAAACACATTCAGATGTCTTACCAATAGTGGACACATTTTCAAGATGGGTGGAAGTCATCCCAGTTAAATAAAAGGCTACTGGCACAAACACAGCAAAATTCCGATAAAGGACTATATTCCTAGATGGGGATTGCCATGCTCGCTGATAATCAAAAACAGAAGCAAGTCTGCAGATGCTGGAAATCCAAGCAAGCACACAGAAAATGCTGGAGGAACTCAGTAGGCCAGGCAGAATAAACAGTTGATGTTTCAGGCCGAGACCCTTCATCTGAGCTCCTGAGTGTGTCATTCATTGACTGTGTTAGAACAGTTCAGTTTACTCTACTCCATGCCTGGCCTGCTGAGTTCCTCTAGCATTTTGTGTGTGTCGCTGATAATCAATGCTGAAGCACCTTAAGGATCAATGCTTAACCCACTGGCCTATACTCTTGACTCCCATGACTTTGTGGCTAGGCACAGCTCAAGTGCCTTCTATAAATTTACTTCTGACACAGCTATCATTGGCAGAAATTCACATGGTGACTAGAAGCGTACAGGAGCGAGGTAGATCAGCTGGTTGAGTGGTGTCACAGCAAAAACATCACACTCAACTTCAGTAAGACCAAAGAACTGCTTGTGGACTTCAGAAAGTGCAATAACCATGAAATGCAACATGTCACTAAAGATTCATTTTCTGCATTCCCATTTAGACTTCTTCCCTGCAAATCTTGGTGCTGATAGTGACAAGCATGGTGAAAGGTTTCACCAGGACATTACGGTCATGGAGAAAAGATACCAGGGCAACTGGAATCCATCAATGCTGGCGAATTATTGTTTGACACTTAAGCGAGAAGCCTCAGACACTGAATACAAATGAAAATTAACAAAATATTTTTAACTTAGCTGAACTATTGCAAAGCATCAGCATCATTATGCAAATAAACACATTATATTCAATAAAAGATAATTTGTTGTTTCTCCAAATTCCTACGTGATACCAGTAGTCTTAAATTATATTTGTGTTCATCTTCAAGCAGTCTATCATAAACAAAAAAAGATTCTGAAGATGCAAAACTTTTGAAAAAAATTTGTTGTCCAGTGTAATGAGTCCAACTGAAGCAGTATTAGGGTGATCTAAGTCAGAGAGGCTGATTTACATGTCAGACACTTTACCTGATAATTGTGTAATTGTGTTCAATTTCTGTTACCTGGAGTGGTCCATCAGGAGGAGGACACATCTTAATTCCTGGCAAATGGGTTCTCATCAAGACACCTCATAAGGAAGACCGAATCCTTATCAAGTTCTGTTAATTGCTAATTCAGTAGTTAAGACAGAAGGTAAAAGTAAGCATATACCAGCCACTGCAAGTCAGCTAAAATGACTCTGGATCAAGACAAGTACTGTGGGAAGACTTCAGCATGAATGTAATTATTGGACATTATGGACTTGATTTTGATGGTTGTTGTTATTATATTGTTGCCCATTTCCCCTACTCATTATGTGCCAGTTGAAATGATTTACAATGCATAGTTACAGCTATCGCATGAATATGCAGATACTGTTAATGATTCAGGATATGTCCCATACATGGCCTCCTCTACTGCCATGAGGCCAAACTCAGGTTGGAAGAGCAGCACCTCATATACCATCTGGGTAGTCTCCAGCCCCTTGGCATGAACATTGAATTCTCCAACTTCCAGTAATTCCCTCCCTCTCCCTTCCCCCATCCCAGTTTCACTCTGCCTCCTCCTCCAGCTGCCTATCACCGCTCATGATTCTGCCTTCTTCTACCACTCATAGTGCTTTCCCCTTACATTCCTTCTTCACCTTTCCTGCCTATCCCCTCCCCCACCCCTTGATCTTTCCTCTTACTGGTTTTTCACCTGGCACCTACCAGCCTTCTCCTTCCCACCCTCACCCCACCTTCTTTATAGGGCCCCTGCCCCCTCCCTCTTCAGTCCTGACGAAGGGTCTCGGCCCGAAACGTTGAGTGCTTGTTTCACAGATGTTGCCCAAGCTGCTGAGTTCCTCCAGCTTGTTTATATGTGTTGCTTTGATCTCAGCATCTGCAGTGTACTTTGTGTTTACTGTTAATGATTCAAATTGGTGGGTGTTTCAATACATACCACACACCTCAAAGTATTCCCCAATGTCAGGCATTCCTGTATATTCAGAACAGGTTGTTCTCCTTTTATTAAACATTTCATTGATGGCAATGTAGGTACTTTACCTGTAGTCCATCATTCTAACAAGATAACAACACAAATGGTTGCCATGCACAAAATGGTTCTTCAGAATCATATGGTATTAGACCTTCTCTTAGCAGTTAAGTTCAGAACCATAATCAGGTTTATTATCACTGATATGTGATGTGAAATTTGTTAACTTAGCTGCAGCGGTTCAATGCAATAGATAATATGGAAGAGAAAAAATAAATAGTAAATAAGTAAATCAATCACAGTATACATATGTTGCAATTTAAAAATGTGCAAAAAACAGAAATACTGTATGTTAAAAAAGTGAGGTAGTGTCCAAGGATTCAATGTCCATTTAGGAATCAGATGGCAGAGGGGAAGAAGCTGCTCCTGAATCACTGAGTCTGTGCCTTCAGGCTTCTGTACCTCCTACCTGATGGTAATAATGAGAAAAGTGCATACTCCAGGTGCTGGACGTCCTTAATAATGGACACTGCCTTTCTGAAACAGCACTGCTTGAGGATGTCCAGGGTACTTTGTAGGCTAGTACCCAAGATGGAGCTGACTAGATTTACAACCCTCTGCAGCTTCTTTCAGTCCTGTGCAGTAGCCCCTCCATACCAGACAGTGATGAAGCCTGACACGATGCTCTCCACAGTACATCTATAGAAGTTTTAGAGTGCATTTGTTGACATGCCAAATCTCTTCAAACTCCTAATGAAGTATAGGTGCTGTCTTGCCTTCTTTATAAATACATTATGTTGGGACCAGGTTAGATCCTCAGAGATCTTGACACCCAGGAACTTGAAACTGCTCACTCTCTCCACTTCTGATCCCTCTATGAAGACTGGTTATTCGTTCCTTCATCTTATCCTTCCTGAAGTCCACAATCAGCTCTTTCATCTTACTGACATTGATTGCCAGGTTGTTGCTGCGGTACTACTCCATTAATTGGTATATCTCACTCCTGTACACCCTCTCATCACCACCTGAGATTCTACCAACAATGGTTCTACTGTCAGCAAATTTATAGATGGCATTTGAGCTATGCTTAGCCACACGGTCATGTGTGTATAGAATAGAGCAGTTATAGGTAAGGAATATTGTACCAGTTCTTGGAATTGGGAATACTCAGTATTAAAAGTCATCATATTCATGTTAATATTCATGATCACAATCTAAACTTTGTATTTAAAAGCAATTATTACTAAAATAGCTCATACTCATAAGCATTCTAAATATATTCAATCATGATGTAGTATTATAAATGCTTTTACGTAGTTTTTAAAGTAAACAATCATGAATTAAAACTCCTCACCATTCTTGACCACCAGAAGAACCCTAAGGATCAGAAAAATAAGAGATCCAGCTCTTATGGCTGAGGCTCAGAACAACTACAATGCCATATTTAAATCTGGCAAGGACACCACTGTCATTGGCCAAATCAAGGTTGGTGAATCAGCATAAAGGAGAAGACTGAAAATCTGGGGAGTGCTGTCACAACACTCTACCTCTCAAAGTCTGCAAAACCAAGCAGATAAATACTAATTTCAGAGGAGTGAAGTGGAGATCCATGATCTAGGTCTCACTGGGAGATCTGAGATGGAGAGAGTGAAAAGCTTTAAATTCCCGTGTCATTGTTTCAAAGGATCTGTCTGTCCTGGGTCCAACACGTGTGTCATTACAAAGAAAACAAAGCAGTGTCTCTACATTCTTTGGAGTTTGTGAAGATTCCACATGTCATCTAAGGCTACCTTCACACTAGACCAGAATAATCCATAACCAAAGCTTTTTCTCTTCGTTTTGACCCTCCATCCACACTGAAACGGCATTTTCCTCCCCCAAAAACTGAGCTTTTCTAAAATGCCCTCCAGAATATGTAAATTTGAAAACGCCGCTTGGGCAGAGTAACATGGACGGGGTAATTGGAGATTTCTAGAAACGCTGTCATGACGTGCTGGAACAAATGGTGGCGGCAGCACAGCATTTCATTGTTTCTTGAACACAAACCCCCACACAACCTAACAATTTCAGAACAGACAGCAACGAGACTGAAGCCAGAAGAGTTAGAAATGTACTCACCAAATACTTTGACCCATAACTTATTGAATAGATAAGTATACTCACTTTGCCGTTTCCTGTCCTTGCTTGTATGAAGGTGGTTTACCTACTTGTGCAAGAACTTCTCTAACAATAGATGTGTAACAGCCTAATGTAACATTGTATGGAAATACAAGATAACACTGATGCAGACATGTTTTATACATTTAAAAAGGTGCTTTATTAATGCAGTTAGTCAGTTTTTCAATGTACGTCGTCAGCCAGGTCATACTGTCCGTGAACTCCGTCGGTTGCCTCCATACCCTCCAGTATTTGTTTTTTTTTAAGTTTTAAGTCCTCCTGTGCGAGAGCCAACAGCTGTCCGTCGTTTGGCAATTTCCTTTTAAGTTTTTCTAGTCTTTAACTGCATAAACACGCACAGTAAGACTTGACACCAAACATGTCGCTTGTTTTCTGTAGACATGTCCTGCGCGTGCCCAGTAGGAGGACATTAGCCCAAATACCCGTTTTAATATGGATAGAGGTATATTCAAAAACGCATGGCGTGGACACTTATCGTTTTTACGCAAAACTGGCGTTTCAAAATTACCCAGTCTAGTGTGGACGTAGCCTGAAACTCTGAAAAACATCTATAGATGTGTGGTGGATAGTATATTGACTGATTGCAACATGGCCTGGTATGGAAATACCAATGCCCTGGAATGAAAAGCCTACAAGAAGTAGTGGATACAGCCTAGTCTATTACAGGCAAAGACCTTCCTACTATAAAGCACATGTACATGAAGCACTGTCGCAGCATCCATCACCAAGGACCCCACCATCCAGACTATGCTCTCTTCTCACCGCTGCAAACAGGAAGAAGGTACAGGAGCCTCATGACAAACAGCATAAGGGTCAGAAACTGTTATCAGAGGGGTAACCACTCAAATTCACTTGTCCCATCACTAAACTGGACTCTCTTTCAAGAACTCTTCATCTCATATTCTCAATATCTATTGCTCATTTATTTATTATTTATCTTTTTCCTCTTTTCGTATTTATAACTTGCTGGTTTTTTACATTGTTTGTTAACCACCTTACTGAATGTGGTCTTTCATTGACTCCAGTGTGTTTCTCGTATTGACTGTGATTCCTGCATGAAAATGAATCTCAGTTGTGTATGGTCATTTACACATACTTTGAAAATAAATTTATTTTGAACAGTCAACTTTGAACCAGCAGTATGCCAGAAATTTGAATGTCACGTTAGCAGAAGTGGGTGGCTGGGGAGCTCTAAGGTCTGAAGATTGATAAGTCACCTGGACCTGATGGACAACACCGTTGGTTTCTGAAAGTTAGCTGAAGGTTGTGGAGGCATTCAGAATTATCTTTAAAGAATCACTAAACTCTGGAGGACTGGAAGATTGCAAATGTCACTTCATTCTTTCAGAAGGGAAGGAAATGGTTGGACAGTTGGCCTAACTGAAGTGATTGGGAAGAGGATAAGCCCATGGTTTAACAGGAAAGATAGAAGATTGGCTAACTGACAGGATGTAGTTCTGGTTGTCTGCCCATGACGAGTCAAGCCACAAGGGTCGATGTTGACTTTGTGGCCAAGTTTGCAAGGTGGAGGGGCAGGGAGTCTACAGGAGAAAGAGATTGTGAGAATGGGCAATGAAGTGGCAGGTGGAAGTCAGCCTTGAGAAGTGTATGCCCATGCACTTTGGTAGAAGGAATAAAGGTGTTGACTGTCTTTTCTAAACAGCGAGAAAGTTTTTAAAACTGAGGTGCAAAGGGACTTGTGCAGGACTCCCTGGAGGTTAATTTGCAGGTTGAGTCAGCTGAAAGCAAATGCAATATTAACGTTCGTTTCCAGAGGACTGGAACACAAAAGCCAGGATGTAACGCGGAGCCTGCACTGACAGGGTAGGTGGATGTGTGGGACGGTACAGTGGTGTCCACCCCCGCCGGTTCCGGGCGGGTACAGTGGTGTCCACCCCCGCCGGTTCCGGGCGGGTACAGTGGTGTCCACCCCCGCCGGTTCCGGGCAGGTACAGTGGAGTCCACCCCCGCCGGTTCCGGGCAGGTACGGTGGTGTCCACCCCCGCCGATTCCGGACAGGTACGGTGGTGTCCACCCCCGCCGGTTCCGGACAGGTACGGTGGTGTCCACCCCCGCCGGTTCCGGACAGGTACGGTGGTGTCCACCCCCGCCGGTTCCGGACAGGTACAGTGGTGTCCACCCCCGCCGGTTCCGGGCAGGTACAGTGGTGTCCACCCCCGCCGGTTCCGGGCAGGTACAGTGGTGTCCACCCCCGCCGGTTCCGGACAGGTACAGTGGTGTCCACCCCCGCCGGTTCCGGACAGGTACAGTGGTGTCCACCCCCGCCGGTTCCGGGCAGGTACAGTGGTGTCCACCCCCGCCGGTTCCGGGCAGGTACAGTGGTGTCCACCCCCGCCGGTTCCGGACAGGTACAGTGGTGTCCACCCCCGCCGGTTCCGGACAGGTACAGTGGTGTCCACCCCCGCCGGTTCCGGACGGGTACAGTGGTGTCCACCCCCGCCGGTTCCGGACGGGTACAGTGGTGTCCACCCCCGCCGGTTCCGGACGGGTACAGTGGTGTCCACCCCCGCCGGTTCCGGGCGGGTACAGTGGTGTCCACCCCCGCCGGTTCCGGACAGGTACAGTGGTGTCCACCCCCGCCGGTTCCGGACAGGTACAGTGGTGTCCACCCCCGCCGGTTCCGGACAGGTACAGTGGTGTCCACCCCCGCCGGTTCCGGACAGGTACAGTGGTGTCCACCCCCGCCGGTTCCGGGCAGGTACAGTGGTGTCCACCCCCGCCGGTTCCGGACAGGTACAGTGGTGTCCACCCCCGCCGGTTCCGGGCAGGTACAGTGGTGTCCACCCCCGCCGGTTCCGGACAGGTACGGTGGTGTCCACCCCCGCCGGTTCCGGACAGGTACGGTGGTGTCCACCCCCGCCGGTTCCGGGCAGGTACGGTGGTGTCCACCCCCGCCGGTTCCGGACAGGTACGGTGGTGTCCACCCCCGCCGGTTCCGGGCAGGTACGGTGGTGTCCACCCCCGCCGGTTCCGGACAGGTACGGTGGTGTCCACCCCCGCCGGTTCCGGACAGGTACGGTGGTGTCCACCCCCGCCGGTTCCGGACAGGTACAGTGGTGTCCACCCCCGCCGGTTCCGGACAGGTACAGTGGTGTCCACCCCCGCCGGTTCCGGGCAGGTACAGTGGTGTCCACCCCCGTCGGTTCCGGACAGGTACAGTGGTGTCCACCCCCGCCGGTTCCGGGCAGGTACAGTGGTGTCCACCCCCGCCGGTTCCGGGCAGGTACAGTGGTGTCCACTCCCGCCGGTTCCGGGCAGGTACAGTGGTGTCCACCCCCGCCGGTTCCGGACAGGTACAGTGGTGTCCACCCCCGCCGGTTCCGGACAGGTACAGTGGTGTCCACCCCCGCCGGTTCCGGACAGGTACAGTGGTGTCCACCCCCGCCGGTTCCGGGCAGGTACAGTGGTGTCCACCCCCGCCGGTTCCGGACAGGTACAGTGGTGTCCACCCCCGCCGGTTCCAGACAGGTACAGTGGTGTCCACCCCCGCCGGTTCCGGGCAGGTACAGTGGTGTCCACCCCCGCCGGTTCCAGACAGGTACAGTGGTGTCCACCCCCGCCGGTTCCGGGCAGGTACAGTGGTGTCCACTCCTGCAGAGTTCCGGACAGGTACAGTGGTGTCCACCCCCGCCGGTTCCGGACAGGTACAGTGGTGTCCACCCCCGCCGGTTCCGGACAGGTACAGTGGTGTCCACCCCCGCCGGTTCCGGACAGGTACAGTGGTGTCCACTCCTGCAGAGTTCCGGACAGGTACGGTGGTGTCCACCCCCGCCGGTTCCGGACAGGTACGGTGGTGTCCACCCCCGCCGGTTCCGGACAGGTACAGTGGTGTCCACCCCCGCCGGTTCCGGACAGGTACAGTGGTGTCCACCCCCGCCGGTTCCGGACAGGTACAGTGGTGTCCACCCCCGCCGGTTCCGGACAGGTACAGTGGTGTCCACCCCCGCCGGTTCCGGACAGGTACAGTGGTGTCCACCCCCGCCGGTTCCGGACAGGTACAGTGGTGTCCACCCCCGCCGGTTCCGGACAGGTACAGTGGTGTCCACCCCCGCCGGTTCCGGACAGGTACGGTGGTGTCCACCCCCGCCGGTTCCGGACAGGTACAGTGGTGTCCACTCCTGCAGAGTTCCGGACAGGTACGGTGGTGTCCACCCCCGCCGGTTCCGGACAGGTACAGTGGTGTCCACCCCCGCCGGTTCCGGACAGGTACAGTGGTGTCCACTCCTGCAGAGTTCCGGACAGGTACAGTGGTGTCCACCCCCGCCGGTTCCGGACAGGTACAGTGGTGTCCACCCCCGCCGGTTCCGGACAGGTACGGTGGTGTCCACCCCCGCCGGTTCCGGACAGGTACAGTGGTGTCCACCCCCGCCGGTTCCGGGCAGGTACAGTGGTGTCCACCCCCGCCGGTTCCGGGCAGGTACAGTGGTGTCCACCCCCGCCGGTTCCGGACAGGTACGGTGGTGTCCACCCCCGCCGGTTCCGGACAGGTACAGTGGTGTCCACCCCCGCCGGTTCCGGGCAGGTACAGTGGTGTCCACCCCCGCCGGTTCCGGGCAGGTACAGTGGTGTCCACCCCCGCCGGTTCCGGACAGGTACAGTGGTGTCCACCCCCGCCGGTTCCGGACAGGTACAGTGGTGTCCACCCCCGCCGGTTCCGGACAGGTACAGTGGTGTCCACTCCCGCCGGTTCCGGGCAGGTACAGTGGTGTCCACCCCCGCCGGTTCCGGGCAGGTACAGTGGTGTCCACTCCCGCCGGTTCCGGACAGGTACAGTGGTGTCCACCCCCGCCGGTTCCGGACAGGTACAGTGGTGTCCACCCCCGCCGGTTCCGGGCAGGTACAGTGGTGTCCACCCCCGCCGGTTCCGGACAGGTACAGTGGTGTCCACCCCCGCCGGTTCCGGGCAGGTACAGTGGTGTCCACCCCCGCCCGTTCCAGACAGGTACAGTGGTGTCCACCCCCGCCGGTTCCGGGCAGGTACAGTGGTGTCCACTCCTGCAGAGTTCCGGACAGGTACAGTGGTGTCCACCCCCGCCGGTTCCGGACAGGTACAGTGGTGTCCACCCCCGCCGGTTCCGGACAGGTACAGTGGTGTCCACCCCCGCCGGTTCCGGACAGGTACAGTGGTGTCCACTCCTGCAGAGTTCCGGACAGGTACGGTGGTGTCCACCCCCGCCGGTTCCGGACAGGTACGGTGGTGTCCACCCCCGCCGGTTCCGGACAGGTACAGTGGTGTCCACCCCCGCCGGTTCCGGACAGGTACAGTGGTGTCCACCCCCGCCGGTTCCGGACAGGTACGGTGGTGTCCACCCCCGCCGGTTCCGGACAGGTACAGTGGTGTCCACTCCTGCAGAGTTCCGGACAGGTACGGTGGTGTCCACCCCCGCCGGTTCCGGACAGGTACAGTGGTGTCCACCCCCGCCGGTTCCGGACAGGTACAGTGGTGTCCACTCCTGCAGAGTTCCGGACAGGTACAGTGGTGTCCACCCCCGCCGGTTCCGGACAGGTACAGTGGTGTCCACCCCCGCCGGTTCCGGACAGGTACGGTGGTGTCCACCCCCGCCGGTTCCGGACAGGTACAGTGGTGTCCACCCCCGCCGGTTCCGGGCAGGTACAGTGGTGTCCACCCCCGCCGGTTCCGGGCAGGTACAGTGGTGTCCACCCCCGCCGGTTCCGGACAGGTACGGTGGTGTCCACCCCCGCCGGTTCCGGACAGGTACGGTGGTGTCCACCCCCGCCGGTTCCGGGCAGGTACAGTGGTGTCCACCCCCGCCGGTTCCGGGCAGGTACAGTGGTGTCCACCCCCGCCGGTTCCGGACAGGTACAGTGGTGTCCACCCCCGCCGGTTCCGGACAGGTACAGTGGTGTCCACCCCCGCCGGTTCCGGACAGGTACAGTGGTGTCCACTCCCGCCGGTTCCGGGCAGGTACAGTGGTGTCCACCCCCGCCGGTTCCGGACAGGTACAGTGGTGTCCACCCCCGCCGGTTCCGGACAGGTACAGTGGTGTCCACCCCCGCCGGTTCCGGACAGGTACAGTGGTGTCCACTCCTGCAGAGTTCTGAAAGAACTTATTTAGCCAAATTGTGGTAAATCTGCGGGATTCCTTGCCACGGACACCTACGGAGACCAAGTCATTTAATTTAATTTAAAACGAAGTTGTCAGGATGAGTCAGGGCGTCGAAGATTCCGGAGAAAAGGCATGTAAAGGGGGTTTCTTTTTTTTTCTTTGTTACTGTTGGGAAAGGGTTTGCTAATTTACTGATACCGAGAATGGTATTCCTTTGTAAACCAAATGGGGATTAATGTTCTTTCTTGAGCCTGACGGGCTTTTGGGCAGATCGGCGCGAGGGGGTCGAGAGCTCTCAGCTGGGCGAGGGTCCGAGGCCGGGGGGGATGGAGCTAGATGAGCTCGGTTGACCACTCGGAGGGTCCTGAGCTGCGAGTCGAGGAGTTCGGAGGGGATCGAATGGTGGCCAGAAGACTTCAGTAATTGAGCTCCAACGGCTGTGCACGAAGTGGTTTGGACTTTGATAAGTTTGGCGCCTTTTCTTTAATTTTCTCTTCATATATACTGTATCGTTATTAATCACTTAGTTATAGTAACCTTTATAAATTGTACTCATTTAATCGCATATGGTGTACTGTCTGGTTTTGGGCGAGGCGGGGACATCACACAGCATCCACACCAGCTGATTACCCAGTCTGGCGGGGCCGAAGGCTGCTCCCCCCAGACGAGAACGAGCTGAGCGAGCCTGAGGCGACCCAGGGAGTTACAGGCAGGAGAATTGTGTTGATAGGGACAATACATCAGCCAGGACGGAATGGCGTGGCAGAGTCGATGGGTTTATTTGCATAATTGTACTCCCATGTCTTATGATCTCACACGAAAATCATACAGTACCACTAACCATTGTCACCGCTATGCACAAAGAAATAAAATCTTATCAGAAACTTACTGAGATGCTTCGCCCTTTCTCACGTAGCCTCTTGGCCCAAAGCGAGCACTTCGCATCTTTGCCAACTCCCTACAGACCGTTATGATCGAAGCCCGTCGAAGGTTCCTGAGCTCGCGCCATTTCTCCGACAAGCGCCTGCGCGATGATCGAAGCCCGTCGAAAATTCCCGAAGGTTCCCGAGCTCTTTCCAAACCTCGCGCCATCTCTCCGACAAGCGCTTGCGCGATGATCGAAGCCCGTCGAGAATTCCCGAAGGTTCCCGAGCTCTTTCCAAACCTCGCGCCATCTCCCCGACAAGCGCCTGCGCGATGATCGAAGCCCGTCGAAAATTCCCGAAGGTTCCCGAGCTCTTTCCAAACCTCGCGCCATCTCTCCGACAAGCGCCTGCGCGATGATCGAAGCCCGTCGAAAATTCCCGAAGGTTCCCGAACTCTTTCTAAACCTCGCGCCATCTCTCCGACAAGCGCCTGCGCGATGATCGAAGCCCGTCGAAAATTCCCGAAGTCTTTCTAAACCTCGCGCCTTCTCTCCGAGAAGCGCCTGCACGTGATGATCGAAAGTTCCCGAGCTCTTTCTAAACCTCGCGCCACCCCCTCTGAGAAGCGCCTGCGCGAGATGATCGAAGCCCGTCGAAAATTCCCGAAAGGTCCGAACTCTTAAAATTTCTCAAACACGAGGAAATCTGCAGATGCTGGAAATTCAAACACAAAATGACGGAGGGTCTCGGCCCGAAACGTCGACAGTGCGTCTCTTTATAGAAGCTGCCTGGCCTGCTGTGTCCCACCAACATTCTGTGTGTCTTAAAATTTCGCTCCGTCTCTCCAAGGAAGAAAGCCTTTTAATTGGTAAAAGGCGTTTGTTATTGTCACATACCCCGCGGTACGGCGAGAAACGCCGTCATACATCCCATCCATGCAGATCCCCTCATTTCAATAGCGTCTTCAAGTAGTTTTGAATATATTTAAAGTCCTCACGGGGCAAAGACTTCAAATGTTTCACCAAATAAAAAAAATTGCCTGAATTTAAATCCTATATTGCCAACAGCTCAACTTGAAACTTTACCCTACCCTCCAACTTTATATCTTCAAAATGACTTTGATTTAGACAATAAGACATAGGAACAGAATTAGGCCATTCAGCCCATCGTGTCTGCTCCACCATTCCATCATGGATTATCCTGGATTCCACTCAACTCCATATACTTGCATTCACACATCCTTTGTTGCCCTGACCGATCAGGAAACAATCAACTTCCACTTTAAATACCCATGGACTTGGCCTCCAGTGCAGTCTGTGGGAGGATGTTCTACTGATGTACTACTCTCTGGCTTAAAAAAATTCTCCTTTCTTATAAAGAGTCGGTCCTCAATTTTGAGGCTGTGCCCTCTAGTTCTGAATACTCCCACCATAGGAAACATCCACCCTATCTAGTCCTTTCAACATTTGGTAGGTTTCAATGAGATCCCCATACACTCTTCTAAAGTCCAGTGAGTTCAGGACAAGCCCTGCCAAATGCTTTTATATGTTAACCCCTTCATTCCTGGAATCATCCTCATTTTTGATATGGCTGCATGTAAACAAGAAGGAATTGATTCTGTTTATTCCATTTTAAACCAATTGTTCTTTTTAATGCTGATCACTGCTTTGAACAAAGATTCTATATTTTGTGTTATTTCGAAATGCCTGTTGTGTGGTATGTTCCTCACAATTAACCTGTTTTATAACTAAACCATAAGACAGTTGAAGCACTGCTAACCCAGTGCTGAAGTCGTAATGAAGGGTCTCAGCCCAAAAGATCAATTGATTATTCCTGTCCATAGATGCTGCCTTACCTACTGAATTCCTCAGGCATTTTAAATGTGCTACTCCAGTGCAGAATTTGCTATTTAATAAAAACTGCAGATTTGTCAATTTTTTCTTTTTCTCAAGATTTATCATATTTTACTTATGCCTTTAGTATAGGGAAATATCCCAAGGCCCCAATGTTTTCAAATAGACCATAACTCTGAATGCATATTAGGGAAGAATTCCAAAACTTGATAAAACTAGATTCAAGGACCAGACTAGCCAGTAGACAACACTCAACATCAGCAAAACCAGGGAATTATTTGTTGGTGTCAGAAAAGGGAAGTTGAGGTGGTCCTCATTTAGATGTTACTGGTGGAAAGGGTGAGCAGCTTCAAGCTCCTGGGTTTCGACAACTGAGAGGATCTGTCTTAGGCCCAACACATTGATGCAATCATGAAGAAGACGTGCCAACAGTTATACATCATTTGGAGTTTGTAAAAATTTGGTCTGTCACCAAGAATTCTGACAAATTTCTTCAAATATTCCAAGGAGAGCATTCTGACCAGTTGCATCAAAGGCAACATTCATTATTAAAAACTCTCACCAGCCCAGACATGCCCTCTTTGCATTACTACCACACGTTAAAGTACAGATGCCTGAAGACCATAATTACTGTCTTTTGTAGTATTTATTTATTTTTATAACCTATAGTATTGCTTTATCCATTGGACTGTAATGCTACTGCTAAAGAACAAATTGCATGACATATCTCAGTGATAATAAACCTACTTCTGATATACAAGATAGATAATGGGAATCTTTTCCTGGTGGCAGAGGACATACTTTTAAAGTAAGGGATAGGGACTGAGAAGGGTGGTTGGAATCTGCAACTTGCTTCCTGAGTGGGTGTTGGAGGCAGAGACTCTCACAGCATTTGAGAAATAAGTAGATGTGGTATGAAGCCAAGGGACTGTTTCTGTGCAATGACTCTTTCCCTTCTTGAAGGAACTTAACTCAATGTTTTCGGAGCAGCCTTTTGCCTCTGCTATCAGATTTTCTGAACAGTCCATGAAGCATATCTTATACAAAAATATCTAATGCTAGTGTTACGGATTCAAGCAACAATAAATATATGAGTGAGAAGATGGTGATTGTTTAGTCGCTCCGAACTTTTGCTCCGTTATTCTACCTATCTTTGCACTATATGTCTCCTTTCTTAAACCTTAGTTAGGTATTTTATTAGTTCTCTTTTACCTGCCTGCGAACACATCTATCTTATAATGGCTACCAAAAGTACTAAAACTGGGCAAAAGGAAACTTCTACGGCTTTGCCGGCTGACATTCTCGCTGTTTTGGAACAACATCGACAAGATACTTTAATGGATTTTAGAACTGAATTTAGAACTTCTTTCAACCAGCTGGATTTAAAATTGGATCAGACCAATGCTAGAGCGGATGAACATGCTGAACATTTATCTCGCATTGACTTAACTTCTGAAGATTTACAATGCCGTATTCAATATCTTGAAACTCTCTGCTCCAACCTAGAGGAGAAGAACAGTAAATTTTTTTCCAAAATGGTGGATCTTGAAAATTGGAGCAGACGTTGCAATCTACGAATTCTTGGTTTGCCAGAGGCCACCGAAAAGGGCTCTCCCGTTGAATTTTTTTCCGATTTTCTCTGTGAGATTTTTGGGAAAGAATTTCTTCTGACTCCACCTGGGCTTGAAAGGGCTCACAGGATGTATGTTCCCCGTGCAACTCTGGGTTCCTGTCCACGGCCGGTCATTTTATGCTTTCATCAATACCAGGTGAAAAACTGTTTGATTATGGAGGCACGCCGCAGAGGTACTTTTGCTTTTCAAAACATGGTCATTCGTTTTGAGAAGGATTTTGCCCCTCAGGTTCTGAAGATGCGTGCTGAGTTTAAAGGTGTAATGAAAGTGCTTTTTTATCACGGATTCAGACCCTCTCTCCGAAATCCAGCCGATCTTCGAATTACGCTTACTACTGGAGATTATAAGTGATTTAAATCAGTGAAGGAGGCTGAGGCGTTTGTTGGAAGTCTTCCAGCCACCTTGTCTTCTTCGGAACCGGCCTGACCTTCTAAAATGGTTGATAAGTACTTCTCGAAGTAAAACTATTTTTTTCCAAACTCAGACTTTACTTGAATAATTCAGACATTATCTGTTGATACTCTAAGGGCTGTAGTCAATCTTGGTGTGTTTTTTCTAAATAGATAATCTAAGTTTAATGTTTCCCTGCGGACTTTTAGATGTTACTTGTGTAATCTATTTTATTTTTGTATAACTTTATCTATAGAGATCTACAATTGACTTTAACTTGTTTTGGAGATTTGGAGTTTTTATTGAAGGCCTCCCTGTTGGCTGATTCATAGTTTCACTTTTGCTTTTTTTTTCTGTAAATGGTTGATAAGTACTCTCTTTGAATTTACAGTTTCCCCCTTTTCTCCCTCCTTTTTTTTTCTTTCAATCTTTTATAACTTTTCGCGGGTAGGTTAGTTTTAGTTTTCTTCTGATTTTCTTGGTATTAAATTTTATACTTCTGTTGAAGTTGTTCCTATTTGTAATTCTGTTTTCTAGTGCATAAGTTAGTTATCATTTGCTATATTATTTATACAGAACTTTTGTTAATGACACAGAACTGGAAGTCATATTTGAGTTAATTTTTTTGGTAGAGCTAGCTGCTTTTTTAGGTAGCCGTCTAGTTTTGGGTTGCGAGGGTGGGGTGAGTTCTCCAGTTCCAACACTACTCTCTGTTTCTTTTGTTTTCCTTTGTTACTCAGGACATGTCTCTGTTTTGATTCTACGGATCTATGTTTACATTTTTGCTCCCAGACTGTTATTGTACTGCTTGATTTTTTTATATGCCTGCTACCTTCTATGCACTAACAATTGATAATGGTTAATAAATTTGTGAGCTGGAATGTAAAGGGATTGAATCATCCTGTTAAAAGAAGGAAGGTCTTCTCACATATTAAACAACTCAAAGCTGACATTGCTTTCCTTCAAGAAACTCATATTCGTAGTTTTGATAATTCTCGGCTTTTGTCAAAGTGGGTGGGTCAGCATTTTCATTCATCCTTTGCCGCCAAAGCTAGGGGAGTCTCCATCCTTATCAATTCAAATATTCCTTTTGAACTCCATAATAAGATATCTGATACAAATGGCCGTTTTATTATTGTTTCTGGTAAATTATATAATACTAAAGTTGTACTAGCAAACCTGTATGCTCCCAATTTTGATGATGTTAATTTTTTTGAACGTTTTTTCTCCTCACTACCAGATTTAAACTCATACTATCTTATACTGGGTGGCGATTTCAACTGTTGGTTAGATCCTAATTTGGATCGATCGTCCTCTGTTACTAGACTACCTACTAAATCTGCCTTAGCTATTCACTCATTTCTCTCTAATTGTGGTATCTCTGATATATGGCGTTTCCTTCATCCTAAGAGAGATTATTCTTTTTTTCCACATGTTCACCATACCTTTACTAGAATTGACTACTTTTTACTTGATAATCAACTTATTCCATTTGTCTATTCTTGTGATTATCAGAGTATACTGATTTCTGACCATGCCCCAATTACTTTGTCTTTAAATTTTCCTGGTCTCCCTCAGAGGAATAAACACTGGCGTTTTGACTCGACTTTATTATCGGATGATGATTTTCTAAAATTTATTAAGGATCAGATAACCTTTTATTTTAACACCAATACATCATCTGAAATGTCATCCCAGATTGTCTGGGATGCCATGAAAGCATATTTGAGGGGTCAAATAATCTCCTATACAGCAAATCTTAATAGAAAGTCCTGTGCAGATCGATTAGACCTCATTAATCAGATTAAAGAATTGAATCAACTGTATGCTCAAACTAAGGATCCTGAAATATACAAGAAGCATGTAGAACTTCAAACTAAATTTAAACCTCTGTCTACTCAACCTGTCGAATGCCAACTTCTTGAAAGTAAGAGTCGCTTTTATATTCATGATGACAAATCTGGTAAATTTCTAGCCAATCAGCTGAGGCATTCCAAAGCCAAACAACATATTACAAAGATCTGGAAGGAGAATGGAGACTTCACATTGGATCACTTAGAAATCAATGACGCATTTAAAAATTTTTATTCTCGACTTTATTCCTCTGAATCTCTGAATGAGAATATCTCTGTTGATCATTTTTTAAATAATCTGAATATTCCTTCGCTTTCATCTGATTTTAAAGCTAAACTTAATGCGCCTATGTCATTAGAAGAAATATCTTTTGTAATTTCTGCATTGTCTTCAGGGAAATCTCCTGGACCCGATGGGTTCCCCGTAGAATTTTATAAATCATTCTCTTCACTTCTTTCTCCTCAGTTATTCTCAGTATTATTTGACTCATTTAATTACGGTAAATTGCCACCCTCTTTTAATGAGGCATCTATTATTCTTTTATTAAAAAAGGGTAAAGACCCAACAGAGTGTTCCTCGTATAGGCCGATTTCTTTGCTTAATGTTGATGTTAAAATCTTGGCCAAAGTTTTGGCTTATAGATTAGAAACTGTTATTCCCTCTATTATTTCTGATGATCAAACTGGTTTTATTAAAAACCGTCTTCATTTTTTTAACATTCGGCGTTTATTTAACATTTTATATTCACCTCGAACTGGGATTCCTGAATGTGTTATTTCCCTCGATGCGGAGAAAGCATTTGATCGTATAGAGTGGAACTACCTTTTTGCAGTTTTAGAAAAATTTGACTTCGGTCAAAGTTTTATCTCTTGGATCAAATTGCTATGTCTGTGTCCTACTGCCTCTGTTTTGACTAATTTTCAGAAATCCCAGTTATTTAACAAACTTGGCACCCATCAGGGATGCCCTTTAAGTCCCTTTCTCTTTGATTTGGCTATAGAACCTTTGGCGATAGCATTTCGAAACTGTCCTGAATTGACCGGGATTTGGAGAGGGGGTGTTGAGCATAAAGTTTTTCTTTATGCTGATGACTTATTACTTTTTCTTTCAAATCCGTCTACATCCTTACCTCCAATGTTTTCACTTCTTGATCAGTTTAGCCAGTTCTCTGGCTATAAACTTAGTTTACATAAGAGTGAACTTTTCCCAATTAATAAAGAAGCACATAAAGAATTAACATTCCGTGATCTCCCTTTTAAAGTAGTTCATAATCAATTTACTTATCTTGGGATTACAGTCACAAGGAAGTTTAAAGATCTTTTTCATGAAAATTTTGCCAATCTTTCATATACAATAAAACAGAGTCTGTTACAATGGTCACCTCTATCTATGTCTTTGGTAGGTCGTATTAATGTTGTTAAAATGTATGTTCTCCCTAAACTTTTATATTTATTTCAATCAATTCCAATTTTTATTCCTAAATCTTTTTTTGATTCCTTAGACTCCATTATTTTGTCATATCTGTGGAAGAATAAGTGCTCTAGAATTAATAAAGTTTATCTCCGAAAATCTAAAGAAGAGGGTGGCATGGCTTTACCTAACTTTCGTTTATATTATTGGGCAGCCAATATACGTTGTGCTACCTTTTGGTCTTTTTTCCATGGCCAACCCGAGTGCCCTAATTGGGTGGCAATGGAGTTGAGTTCCACTAAAGACATATCTATTTCTGCACTTCTTGGCTCTGTACTCCCTAGTAGTTTGTCCAGATTAATTGTTAATCCTCTTGTTAGACACACTTTGCGTATATGGGCTCAGTTTAGGAAATTTTATGGTTTCTATGGTTTTTCCTTTTCTAGCCCTATCTTACATAATCACCTTTTTCTACCTACTACGTATGATTCAGCATTCCATGATTGGTATAGGAAGGGCATTAGACATTTTGAAGATCTTTTCATTGATAATCGCTTCGCATCTTTTCAACAGCTCTCTGCTAAGTTCAATCTGCCCAATGCTCATTTTTTTAGATATCTCCAAATTAGACACTTTATTAATCCTTTAATTCCTAACTTCCCTGAAATGCTTGAGAAAAATGTCATGGATTTATTTCTTTCTATTAATTCACTAGGTAAAGGTTTAATATCATTTATTCATGATAAATTAGCATCCTTACGACGTGCCCCTGTGGATAAAATTAGAATGGCTTGGGAGCATGATTTAAATATCTCCCTATCTGATGAGACTTGGGACTCAATTCTCAAATCGGTTAACTCAACCTCTCTTTGTGCTCGCCATTGCCTTTTACAGTTTAAGATTGTTTATAGAGCCCATATGTCTAAATCTAAACTATCTCAATTTTACCCTAATATTAGTCCTCTTCGTGATAAATGCAAAAGGGGCGAGGCCTCTCTCATTCATATGTACTGGTTTTGTCCTAGCTTGGAGAAATTTTGGAAAGATGTCTTCATAATGTTATCGTGTATTCTGAATCACCACCTAGAACCTAACCCTTTAATTGCTTTGTTCGGTTTTTTGGGTGAGACAGATTTACGTCTGAGTTCGACTAAGTGTCGAATATTATCATTTGCTTCTCTCCTGGCTAGATGTTTAATCCTCTTAGATGGAGAGATGTTGCCCCGCCCACGCATGCTCAATGGCTTAATGATATTATGTCCTGCTTAGACCTTGAAAAATTCATTACTCAGTTCTTAATTTGGATATAAAGTTCTATAAGGTCTGGGGACCTTTTATTGAGTACTTTCATAACCTTCCTCTTAACTAAGGTTGTTTTTTCGGTCCCTTGCTTTCAGCTTTTTTTTTTGGTAGTAGGCATTAATATCTTCTGTTGCTAAGTGTATTTACAGTTTTGGGGGTTTGAATGTCCTGATTTATATTCTCTATATTGCGTTGTGGGTGGTCTGGAGTTCTTTTTTTTTTGTTGCGGGGCTTGGGGAGGACACTAATTTTACACATCTTCAATTTGGGTGCTTTCTCAATTACCTTTTTTTGTATTATATTATTATTGTATGTTTATTTTTGCACTGTATTAATGTTCTTCATTTTGATCTGGGGGGAGGTTTATCTGTAGCGATGTAGAAAATGTATTTAAAAACTAATAAAAATAAATATATATATATGAGTGAGGCAGGGGTTTTTATAACAAAGAACACGTTTATTAAACACTGAAAACAAACCCCCCCCCCCAAAAGTAAACAAATCACTAATGTAACCGGATATCAACTGCTGTGCGGCAGCTCAAACAGTTCTTAAAGCAATGAAGCTTAAACAGTTCTTAAAACGATGTTGCAAAAACAGTTCTTCAAAGTAGTATTGCAAAAGTTCAAAATGCTTGCAGTCCATTTAAGGGAGAGACTTTTTAAGACGATTTAAATTCTCTTTCACGTCATGTTGTTGCAGTTCCCAGTCAAACTACTTTTCCCATGAAGAATTTTACGGAGATGGAAAATGAAACGGCTTAAAGGCACTGACCTTTCCTTTACAACACTGTTCCCAATCCTTTCTGCTATTCACAGGGATTAACATGAGAACAGTCAATGAATTCCTTCCGAATGAGGATCAAACAAGGTCGAACCTGTTTCACCGTCGAAATCGACTTTCTTCGATCTTTCAACTCCCGAACTCCAATCTTCACTCTCCACTGATTCTCAAATAGCAGTATTATAAAGAAACTGCTGGCAATGACCTTTTAAACTTTAGGCATTAAATAAAACTTCATCTTTCAACTAAACTGCATCATAACATTAATTCATGCAGTGGCATGAAGTCAACATGGCAAATCCTGCCATGAACTGCCCCTCCTCACAGGGAGGGGTCCTCCTTTTATACCCTGTAAAAAAAAAACTGTCACATGATCTCTACTGGAGGGAAATGACGTCACTCCACCATCACAAAACCATTACCTCAAGTCCAGTATAGCTTCAACACCTGTCACGTGACAAGTACACCACTGTCACATGGCACGGGTACGTAACACCTCCTTCCAAAAAAAAATTTTGTCAAGAACAAAAATTTTAACAATTATTTACAAGAAAAACAAATGTATAAATTTTATAACATACACAATATACAATACAGTATCATATAACATCTTACAATTCACAATACAGTAGGAGTGTTACAATCGTAAAAAACCACTTCATAAAAAAATTACATTGTACGTTCAACATCGAGATAGACAATCAGCAACCACATTATCTTTACCTTTAATATGAGTTATCACAATATTGTACTCTTGTAACATCAAACTCCAATTTAATCGTCTTCTGTTTTTGTTTTTCATCTTACTCAGAAACACTAACGGATTATGATCAGTGTAAACAATAAGTGGTTTTTGAGTTGTACCAACATATACCTCAAAATATTCCAAAGCTAAAACAAGAGATAACAATTCTTTCTCTATTGTCGAATAGTTTCTTTGATGCTTATTAAATTTCTTAGAAAAGTAAGCTACTGGATGATCAACCTCATCACCCTCATTCCTTTACATTAATACTGCTCCTGCAGCCTCATCACTAGCATCTACAGCTAATGAAAAAGGTTTTTCAAAGTCAGGTGCCTTGAGTACAGGTTGTTGACGTATCATTGTTTTCAATTTTTCAAATGCTTCTTGACAAGGCACTGTCCACACAAACTTCACATTCTTCTGCAAAAGGTTAGTTAATGGAAGGGCAACATTAGCAAAATTCTTACAAAATTTTCGATAATATCCTACCATTCCCAAGAATCTTCTGAGAGTTTTTTTCCCCGTTGGAGTGGGAATCTCTAAAATTGCCCAAACTTTTGCCTGAACAGGAGCTACCTTACCTTGACCCACAACATAACCAAGGTAAGTCACAGTGTTATGTCCAAATTCACTGTTAGCTAAATTAATAGTTAAGTTAGCTTTTGAAAGCCTTTCAAACAATTTCTCCACCGCAATAATGTGTGCTTCCCAAGTATCATTTCCTGTCACTAAATCATCAATATAAGCATCAGTATCTTTCAATCCCTGAATCACAGAGTTAATCATCCTCTGGAAAGTACCTGGGGCATTCTTCATCCCAAAAGTAAGAACATTATACTCATATAACCCAGATAGAGTTACAAATGCAGAAATCTCTCTACCTCTGTGTGTTAATGGAACACACCAATACCCTTTCAATAAATCAATCTTTGTAAGGAACTTTGCTTTTCCAACTTTATCTACACAATCATCTACTCTAGGAATTGGATATGCATCTGTTTTCATTACAGTATTCACCTTCCTGTAGTCTGTACAAAACCTAATACTACCATCTGGTTTTGACACCATAACACAGGGTGAACTCCAATTCGAGTTAGAATGTCTAATAATATTATTCTCTAACATATATTTAATTTCTTTCTCAGCAAGTTCACATTTTTCTATGTTCATCCTATATTGGTGTTGTTTAATAAGTTTGGCATCTCCAACATCTACATCATGTGAAGCTATAGTAGTCCTTCTCGGAACATCTGGAAACAAATCCTTATATTTAAAAATTAATTTCTTCATCTGTTGTTTCTGCTCTAGCTGTAAATGTGCTAATTTCTCATCAATATTTTCCAGAACGGTTGAATTTGGTAACCTGACAGAAACAATGTTGGATTTTGAATGTAATTCAGATGAATCATCTATCATGTTCCTAGTTAAATCAAACTCATTCTCACTAACCACAACAGTCACAGTATCAGATTGTTTCTCAAAATATGGTTTTATCATATTTATATGGCAAAGTTGTGTTGGCCTTCTACGATCTGGAGTTTTTATCACGTAATCCACATAATTGATTTTAGGCACAATTTCATAAGGGCCATGAAATCTAGCTTGTAAAGGATTCGTTTGCACTGGGAAAAGAACCAACACTTTATCTCCAGGCTTAAACATCCTCATCCTAGCTTCTTTATCATACCAAATTTTCATTTTCTCCTGAGCCAATTTTAAATTTTCCTTGGCTAAGCTACAAGCTTTATGTAACCTGTCCTTAAATTTCAAAACATAGTCCAACAAATTAGTGTGTATTTCCTTACTAATCCACTGTTCTTTTAATAAAGCTAAAGGTCCTCTAACTCTATGCCCAAAAACAAGTTCAAATGGACTGAAACTTAAAGATTCTTTTACCGATTCCCTTACTGCAAATAAAAGTAAGTTTATACCCTCATCCCAATCACTTTCATTTTCCACACAATATGTCCTAATCATATTCTTGAGGGTAGAATGAAACCTCTTCAAGGCACCTTGAGATTCTAGATGGTATGCAGATGAAATGATTTGCTTAGCTCCCAATTTATAAACGATCTGTTGAAACAATCCAGACATAAAATTACTGCCTTGATCAGTTTGTAGTTCCTTGGGTAATCCAAAATAAGTAAAGAATTTTATAAGAGCCTTTGTCACAGTTTTAGCTTTTATATTCCTAAGTGGCACTGCCTCTGGAAACCTAGACAAAGTATACATAATAGTCAACAAGTACTGATAACCAGTTTTTGTCTTTGATAATGGCCCAACACAATCTATAATAACTTTAGAAAATGGTTCACCAAATGCTGGAATAGGTTGTAATGGAGCCACTGGTGTAACTTGATTTGGTTTACCCACAATTTCACAAGTATGGCACGTTTTACAAAACATCGCCACATCTTTTCTTAGACCAGGCCAGTAAAAATGTTTTAAAATCTTGTCCACAGTTTTCCTTACCCCTTGATGTCCACCTAAAGGCACACTATGAGCTAAAGTCATAATCTCATTTCAATAAACTTTAGGGACAACTACCTGGTAAACAATATTCCATTCCTCACTTGCAGGAATTGTAGGTGATCTCCACTTCCTCATCAACACTCCTTTTATACCGGGTGAACGAGTAGTCTTTAGGGTACTGCAAGTCTGTGTCTTTACTGATGCTTTGCTGCACGCTGAAGTGCTTGGTGGAGGATGCCAATGTTTTTTTTGCTGGTGGGTGGGGGGGTCATCGCTTTGCTGCTGCTTGTGCGTGGGAGGGGGAGCTGGGGTGGCTTTGTGGTTCTAACATTTAAATGCCATTCATTCTTTGGGGCACTCTGTTTTTGTGGATATTTGTGAAGAAAAAGAATTTCAGGATGTATATGGTATACATTTCTCTGACATTAAATTGGACCTATTAACTGATTAGCTTCCTCCCCAGATGTTGTCTGACCTGCTGAGTTCCTTGGGCAGCTTATTGTTTTTTTTGTTTGCTCCAGATTCCTGCACCTGCAGTCTCTTGTGTCTCTCTAAGCCCTTGTCTCTTGTCAGGGAATCAGCTATCAGTGATCTGGACGATAACATGGTAAAATGGATCAGAAAATTTGTGGATAACACCAAATCTGGGGAATTAGCGGACAACGAGGAAGACTATCAAAGCTTCCAGCAGGATCTGAACCAGCTGGAAAAACTGGCTGAAGGGTGGTGCATTGTCATTCATGACACTCAGGGACTTGGACTATATTATTATTCTTTATGTATATATCTGTAACTGTATGTTTTTCTGCTGTCATAATTTATATGTGCTGTGTGCTGTATGTGACTATTGGCTTTGCCCCTTGGCCATAGAGGGATGATGTTTCATTTTGCTGTATGGTTGGATGACTTGAACTTGAATGTCCACCAAAATGTTAAGTCTAGGATTTGAGATGTTATGTTGAAGTTGTGATACCAATATGGTGAGAGCAAATTTGGAGATTTGAGTGCAGCTCTGGACATCTACTGTACCCATAGGAATGAGGGAAGTGTATGGTCGTGCACTTTGATGGAAGGAATAAAGGTGTAGACTATTTCCTAATGGGGAGAAGATTTAAAAATCAATGGTGCAAAAGGACTTGGTAGTCCTTGAGCAGGATTCCCTAAAGGTCAGGAAGGTAAATGCAATGTTAGCATCCCTTTCAAGAGGACTAGAACATAAGAGCAAGGATGTGATGCTGAGGCTTTATAAGGCACTGGGACTATCGTGAGCAGTTTTGGTACCCTCATCTAAGAAAAGATGTGCAGGTATTGAAGATCCAGAGGAGCTTCACAAGAATGATTCCAGGAATGAAAGGGTTTTTGATGAGGGCATGAGGGCATTTGATGGCTCTGGGTCTGTACTCATTGAAGTTTAAAAGAAATGGACGTGGGGGGTTGGGGAATCTCATTGAAATCTATTGAATGTTGAAAGGTCTAGACAGAGTGGATGTTTCCTATAGTGCGTGAGTCTAGGACCAGAGAGATGTCCATTAGGACAGAGATGGTAAATCTGTGGAATTCACTGCCACATATGGCCAAGTCGCTGTATATTTAAAGCAGAGGGAGAAGACAAGCAAATAAAGTTGAAAGGGATAATAAATCAGCCATGACAGAATGATGAAGCAGACTTGATGGGACAAATGGCCCAATTCAGCTGCTATGTTTCATGGTCTGAAGAGATCAGTAACATTGAAAAATTACAAAGAAAATTTACAAAGACATTGCTGGGACTTGAGGAGCTGTTTGAGTGACTATATGATTATACTATATCTAATTTCACCGTTTTCCCTTCTCACCATCTTAACGAGATGAATTTTAGTGGCAGTCCATAACATACAGATTAGCAGTGTATGAATTTTTAACGTGAATCAGGTTTATTATCACTGAATGTTGTGAAATTTGTTTTTTGGCAGCAAAACAGAATAAACAAGCTATAAATTACGATTAGAAACATACTTCAAACTATTAAATCAGTAATGCATAGACAGCAACATTTTCAGGTGGTGTTCATTGTCCATTCAGAAATCTGACAGCAGAGGGGAAGAAGCTGTTCCTGAAAAGTTGGGTATGTGTCTTCAGGCTCCTGTACCTCCTCAATAGTATTGAGAAGAGAACATTCTCTGGGTAATGGGTGTGCTCAGTGATGGATGCTGCCTTTTTGATGGTGGATGAACATTATACATTTAATCTGGGAAGACCATGCCTATTTGCCCAATTTTAATGCTATTGTGAATTAACTTTAGCAGAAACTATGAAGCAGTTAGATTCTGGTTACACCCCCCCCCCCCAGCACCACCACTCACCCAAATAAAAAAGATCTGTGTACATGAGCAGTTTGTTGTTGTTCTGCTGAATATTGTGGGAATATTATGCTGGGGCCAGAATGCATGGTGACACTAGCTGGCTTTACCCATCGATTCCTTACATTGTGTTGGTCTGCATCCTCTAGAAAGCTTTCATATCCTTCCTATATTGAGGTAACCAGAACTGAACGCAATACTCCTAAGTGTGGTTTTAACCGGGGTTTTATGGAACTGCAATATTACCAATAGACAAAGGGGCAGCATTAGGCCATTTGGCCTATACAGCCTGCTCCACCATTCCAACATGGCCGATGTATTTTCTCAACCCCATTCTCCTACCTTCTCTTTGTAACCTTGAATGCCCTGGCTAAACAAGAACCTATCAACCTTCGCTTCAAATATACCCAATGACTTGGCCTCCATAGCCATCTATGGCAATGAATTCTACAGATTTACCACCCTCTGGTAAAGAAATTCCTTCTTAACTCTGTTCTAAATGAACATCCCTCTATTCTGAGGCTGCGCCCTCTGGTCCAAGGCTCCTCACCATAGGAAGCATCCTCTCCACAACCACCCTATCTCAGCCTTTCAATATTTGATAGGTTTCAATGATTCACTGCGCCCCCCCCCCAATACACATGTGATAAATCGATGAATCTGAAAGATTAACTTCAGCAGAAAACTATAAAACTATGATTGTGAGGCAGTTAAATTCTGGTCACTCCTTCTCCCCCACTGCTACCAACCACCCAGCTTAATAAAAAAAAATCACAGACCAGTAATTTCATAAATTGAACTTTTAAAAAATTTAATTCAAAGTTTACTCAGGCCTTCCTGTGAACAGATGGAACTTCAAAACTGTATCGACATATAATTTTAAAGCCAAAGAAAGTAAGTAATAATGTACAGTGTGTAGCATCTTTGTGGATAAAGCTGCCTTGACACTGATGGGCACTTCTTTAGTTCTTGGTCCACACGAACAACATCACTTTAATCCTCCTGGACACGCAGATGTTCAGACGGGCTTTTGCAGGATGCAGCCGAGTACTTGTTGGAGGAGTCTCACTGCAGGCTGTGAGACGGCATAATGGACTGGGAGCATTGCTTCCACCGTGGCCTTCTGGATGTAATACCTGTGATCAGCATGCAAAGAAGAATCAGTTAATCACCGCAAAATCCCAGCATGATTTCCACATGTGGACTGAACATACTTAATCCTTTACATCTGGCCCCATCAACATCCTCCTTACAATACTTCCTCGGTAAATCCCACCTGTTTTGACGTAAAACCTGCTCACCCATTTCATTAGGTGATGGCGTGAAGTGCTGTCCACTGGGGCTCGTGATATCTACAGATATTTACAAATGCAAGTTTACTACTGTATTAAAATACCGGAACTCTCTCCATATTGGACTTCCAAACCAATCACCCCTTCCACACCTCCTTCACATTGGTGTTGCCATGTTCTCAGTCTCTTAATTCTCTCTCCCTCAGTTTTACCATCATTGTCACTTCAGTATTCCCTCTCACATTTCACTACTGTCTCTGTTCCATTCTGCTGCTTTGTACTCATCACTGCTCATTGTCTACTTACTATTACCACGTTTAAGATTACTATGTCCTGAGTTTCTTCATACAGAAGTTACTGGTGGGGTTCTTCATTTGTTTGTGTGCGGTCCCAATGAAGGATCTCAGAGCAATCTGTTGACTGTTTATTTCCCACCATAGAAGCTGCCTGACCTGCTGAGTTCTGCCAGCATTTTGTGTGCGCTGCTCAAGATTTCCAGAACCTGCAGATTCTCTTGTGTCCATGTACAGTACAGAGTGTATGGTATAAAATCCAAACACAGCAAACCCCTTGAGGTCACTGGGATTGAGGAGCAATGAATTCTCTGCAGTTCTGTCATCAGACTGGCTGCAGAACAATTGTCTTTAAGGAAAGAATGGTCCGCACACTCTTCTATGCAACACATTAAATTGTACTTAGTTCCCTTTCATCTGTACAACAGTGTGCTGCCGGATAATGCGAGAACCTTTCAGCATTTCTGGGGGAAGTCATAGATTGTTTTAACTTTCTGTCAGAATGAGAAAGTGTTGGTGATGCAACGCGATTAATGGAGGAAAGAATGAAATGGAAAATTTGTACTGAGAGGCGAGATTAAACAACAAAGGATCAGTACAGAGATCACTGTTGTTTGTGATATTGTAGAGCACCGCAGCACAGAAACAGGCCCTTTGGCCCATCTAGTTTGCACCAACCTGTTTTTCTGCCTAATACTCCTCTCATCTATGTACGTACCTATCCAATCCTCTCCTAAATGTGCAATTGAACCAGCATCCACCACTTCTGTTGGCTGCTCTTCCAAACTCTTACCACCCTCTGAGTGAAGGAGCTTCACTCGAGGATCCCCTTAAATATTTCACCTTTCACCCTTAACATATGACCTCTGGTTTTAGTCTCACACAACCTGAGGGGAAAAAGCTGGTGCAAGCGGCTTTTCTATCTGTCTATTCTATCAGTACCCCTCATAATTTTGTGTACTTCTCTAAGATCAACCCTCATTCTGCTGCACTCCAGGGAATAAACTCCTAATCTATTCCCTATCACTCAGGTTCTCAAGTCCCAGCAATGTCCTTGTAAATTTTGTCTGCATGCTTTCAATCTTACTGATATCTTTCCTGAAGGTAGGTGTGATTGTGACGAGAATGTGTGCGGGCTGATTAGCGAGTTTTCAGACGATACAAAAATTGATAGAGTTGTACATGGTGAGGAAGTTTAGCAAAGGATTCAGCAGGGTATGGACCAGTGTGAAACATGTTCAGACAAATGGCAGAGTTTAATCCAGACTAACGTGAGATTTGGCACTTTGGAATGTCAAATACAAGAGGAAAATACACAGTTAGTGACAGGAACCTTCGCAGCATTGATTCACAGAGAAATCTTGTGGTGCAAGTTCACAGCTCTCTGAAACTTGCACTGCAAGTAGATAGAGTGGTAAACAAGGCACACTACATGCCTATCTTCGATGGTCAGGGTGTTGAGTATAGAAGTTGGGAGGTTATGTTGCTGCTGAACTTCGGTTAGGCCATATATGGAGTCTTGTGTGGATTTGGTCATCCATATTACAGGAAGGATTTGTTGGTTGTCCATCGTTTCCAACAATGATGTAACCCAAGGGGGAGGAGTTTTACAGTGGAAAATCCATTACACTAGGGCAGTTCCACTCTTTCGGTCTCAAAAACCTTGGGCCATGATTGGAGACTTCCTCAGCTGCAGTGGACAGCTGTGACGCCTTTTGTGCCTTGACATGCCCTTCTCTCTCCACAAAGCGTTGCAGCACAGCCTTCTTGGCCATCAGATCTGGTAGCTGATCTCATCTGCCCAGTTGCATGCTGGGATAGGCATATCCCTATCTCACCAGGGTCGGAGGGTCCCGGCTACCCTCACCTGGTTTAGCCCACCTGTGGAAGTGGTGTACCAGGCTGTGGTAACTGTCAAATACAAACAGTTACTTGGAGCCACAGGTGAGAACTGGGTGGCAGGTGGGGACCAAAGGTGGACGAGCAGCCCCTGGACAGAGCATGACAAGCCTGATACCAGAAGTGCTACCCTTCCATAGACATCCCATGCAGGATGTAGAGGCTTTGGAAAGGTACAGAGGAAGCTCACCATGATCTTTTCTGGATTAGAGAGTATAGGAGAAGTTGTTTTCTCTGGAACAGTGGAGGCTACGGGATGATCTGAAAAAATTATTAAATAATGGGATGCATAAATAGGATATGGTCAATAGAATGGAGAATTGACTCCATAGATAGGGTATGGTCAATAGAATGGAGAATTGACTCCATAGATAGGGTATGGTCAATAGAATGGAGAATTGACTCCATAGATAGGGTATGGTCAATAGAATGGAGAATTGACTCCATAGATAGGGTATGCTCAATAGAATAAAGGGCTAAGATCAGAACCTTACCACTGCATCACTATCTACCACATCAACTTCCATTAAATCCCAATACTTATAGTATATTTTGAAAGGAACTTCAGTTTGCTTTTCTTGGCAAGTAAACGCTCTTATTGCCACATAGAATTTGCAGATATAATAGCATTTTAAAAATATTTATGATATGTATTTAAGAACTGCCTAGAAAGATAGTTTTATTTTAATATTCATACTTTTTACACAAAATTATATTTATTATAATTATTTGACATTTACTAATTTTCTATATGACCATAAGACATAGGAGCAGAATTGGGCCATTCAGCCCATCGAATCTGGTCCACCATTCTATCATGGCTTATCCCAAATCCACTCAACCCCATACATCTGCCTTCTCACCATATCCTTTGATGCCCTGACTAATCAGGAAATGATCAACTTCTGCCTTAAATTTACCCATGGACTTGGCCTCCACCACAATCTGTGGCAGAACATTCCACAGATTCACGACTCCCTGGCTAAAAAAATTCCTCCATACCTCTGCTCTAAAGGGTCCCCCCCAACTTTGAGGCTGTGCCCTCTAGTTCTGGATGCCCCCACCATAGGAAACATCCACCCTATCTAGTCCTTTCAACACAGTAGGTTTCAATGAGATCCCCCCACATTCTTCTAAATTCCAGTGAGTACAGGCCCAAAGCTGCCAAATGCTCCTCATATGTTAACCCCTTCGTTCCTATAGAGCCTAATCACACAGTTATACTTTTGTTACTGTGTATATATAGATAGGTGTATGAGGTGTCCAGGGAGGGGCAGAACCTCTGGTGAAGGGTCTTGTTGTGTCCATTCCAGGGCAGCTCACTCACCTTTGGTCCCCACTGGACACTCAGCTCTCTCCTGTGGCTCCAAGCAGCTGTTTGCTGCGGAGCCAGCAGGCCTCATAGTGGGGAGATAGGGGCATGCAGAGTCAGGTCTGGCGGACTGGGTGGATGAGATCAACAGTGAGATCCAATGGCCAGGAAGGTGGTACTGCAACACCCCATGGAGAGCGGAAGGCATGATAAGACATAGATGATGACTTGGCCATCCACTGCAATCAAGGAAGACCCTAGTTTGTGATGTTGTTGTTACCACTGGACCCAGACCTCCGAGGTTGAGAGAGTGGATCTGCCCAGGTGCAATGGCTTTTCCACTTTAAAAACTCTCCTGTTATCGGACATGACGGACAATCACCAAATATGTAAGCTGATGAAGCACTTGGAGACAAGAAAGACAAAACACTGGATTACTTCAAGGCCGACAGTAAAGCAAACGTTTATTGAAAAAGCTGATTGGATAGACAAATGTTTACTTGCATCTGATGAGATTTCAAACAAAAAATTACAGAAGCTGGCAAGCCACGTGACATAGGTAAATTATCATTTCTGTTGTCATTTCTACTGTTATGAATCAGAACACATATGGAACGATTCAAGCCAAGCTCTTGAGCAGCTCGTCAGTATCAAGGTGTACTGATGAAATATCAGATGATGTGGATAAACAACCAGTTGCACAAGTGCAAGGTAAGAAGTTTGCCCTGCAAATTGATGGAAGCACATTATGTGATAATAAAGGCCTCATGATAACATACGTTTGGTTTTTGAATAATAATCAGGCCAGTGAGAAAATGCTTTTTGCCCAGAAGCTTAAGATAGATACCAAAGGTGAAACTATTTTGAAGAAGTCAAGAGCTATTTCTTGGAAAACAATATTCCGCTGGAAAATATAATGGCTTTTGCAACTGATGGTGCTGTTCCGATGGTAGGAAGATTCATTATTGTAGTTGAGAACTTCCCACTATTCAGGACTTCGGACACTTACAAAGACAGGTGTGTAAAAAGGGCTGGAAGGATCATTGGGGACCCGAGTCTTCCCAACAAACTGTTCCAGCTGCTACCATTTGGGAAACAGTACCGCAGCATAAAAGCCAGGATCAGCAGGCTCTGGGACAGCTTCTTCTAGCAGGCCATCAGACTGATTAATTCACGCTGATGCAATTGTATTTCTAAGTTATATCAACTGCCCTGTTGTACATGCCATTTATTACAAATTACCATAAACTGCACATTACACAGTTAGACAGAGATATTATGTAAAGATCCTCATGTATGTGAAGGATGTAAGTAATAAAGTCAATTCAATTCATTTAAAAATGCTGAGCCTGTCGACCATCCTTCTGCTGTAATAATGTTTGTCAACTTCATCGAATTAAATGCACTTCAAGATTGTCGTTTTCAACTACTTTGTGAGGAAGCTGATGAAGATTTTGAATGGCTATGAATGCATACAGAGATCCTATGGTTATCAAAAGGTAATTGTCTTCCATACTTCGATGCACTTTGGGCTAGTATTGTAGCATTTCTAAGTGATGAGCAGCTTGGAGAACAAATTGTCACTGCCAAGTCTGACATATTTTACCTGTCAGATATTGTTAAAAAACTTAATTTATTAAGCAGTCACAAGGAAAAATCTGCAACTTCAAATCATGCAAAGAGGCTATTACGGCCTCCTTGGAAAACTCAAACTTTCAGCAGCAAATTAGTGAGTTTATACAGTTCCCTACACTGGCATCTCTTAAAACTGAATTAAAATTAGAATTGTAAGATGATGATCTGATTGTATATATCGATCATTTGAAACAATTGCACACTGATATGGAATTTCAGTTCAGAGGCCTGCTGGAGATGCATTTTGCAGACTGGGTGGTGGTTTGATTTGGGGTGAATGTGAATGATGTTGCCACCCCACATTGCAGGAATGTCTTATTGAGCTGCAGAGCGATAGAACAGTTCGAGCAAAATTCAAACCAGCAAGCAAAATTTCTGGATAACTAGTGATATTCAAAATAAGTTTCCACAGCTCTGGGAGAAAGCAAAGTTTGCTCTTAATTGGACTTTCCACCTCTCATCAAGTTGAATGTGGTTTTAGTCAAGCTCTTCACCTGCTATCAAAAGCTTGTAACTATCGGGACTTCCAGTAAGATGGCGATTGCTTAGCTGCTCCGAGCTTTTGTTCCGTTACTGTCGCTATCTTTGCACTAAATGTCTCCATTTTTTAAACCTTAGTTGGGAACTTTTTCGGTATCTCTTACTTGCCTGTGAACACATCTAACTTACAATGTCTAGCAAGAGCTCTAAATCCGGGAGAAAGGAAGCTACGGCTCTCTCAGACGAGACCCTGGCTGCGCTCGGTCAGCTCCGAGATGAAATTTTAAAGGAATTCAAAACGGCTTTCAAACAGTTGGAGGACAAGCTTGATCGGATCAACGACAAGGTGGACAAACATGCCCAACACTTATCTCGCATCGATTCGACTTCTGACGATTTAGAAAGTCGTGTTCGATACTTGGAGACTCTCTGTTCCAGCTTGGAGGAAAAGTGTGGCAAACTCCTTTTCAAAACGGTGGATCTCGAAAATCGCAGCAGACGCTGCAATCTTAGAATTCTTGGATTGCCAGAGGCCACCGAACAGGGATCAACACTGAAGTTTTTCGCCGAGTTTCTCTGTGAGATATTCGGGAAAGATTTGCTTCCGAACCTGCCTGAGTTCAAACGGGCACATGTTCCCGCTGGAATTCTGGGCAACCGCCCGTGACCCGTAATCCTGTGCTTCCATCAATACCAAGTAAAACACCATCTGATCATAGAGGCACATCGCAGAGGTTCTTTTATTTTCCAGGATACAACCATTCGCTTTGTGGAAGATTTTGCACCCCAGACCTTAAAGATGCGTGCTGAGTTTAAAGGCGCAATGAAAGTGCTTTTTAAACCATTCCCCTACTGATCTATGAATCAAGCTTAACACTGGAAAATACAAATGGTTTAAGTCAGCGAAGGAAGCTGAAGCATTTGTGGCAAGTCTTCCGGCTATCCAGCCATCTTCGGAACCCGATCGGACCTCCTAAAATGGTGGATAAGTACTTCTCGTAGTAAAATTACTTTTTCTGGACTCAGACTTTACTTGAATCATTCAGACATTATTCATCGAAACTCTAAGGGCTGTTGATAATCTCTCCCTGGATTTGGTGTGTGTGTAATCTATTTTTTATTCTTGTACAACTTTATCTACAGAGTTCTACAACTGACTTTAACTTGTTTTGGAGGTTTGAAGTCTTCAGTGAAGGCCTTCCTGTTTGTTGGTTCACAGTTTAATTGCCGATCTATTTTTCCTTTTTATATTTATTTATTTTATTATACTTTTTTCTTTTCTTCACCCCTTTTTTCTAATCTCTGAATTTTTTTCTCTTCTCTGTAAATGGTTGATAAATACTCGTCTTGAATTTATAATTTTCCCCTTCCTCTCCTTTTTTTTCCTTTCTCTTACTTTATTCTTCTATAATTTTTTCGCTGGCAGGTTAGTTTAGGTCCTCTTCCGATTTTCTCTGTATTAAGTTTTATATTCCTGAAGAAGGTGTTCTAATCTGTAGTTATGTTTTCTAGTGCATAAACTAGTTACTATTTGTTATAGTATTTACATGGAACTGCTGTTAATGACACAGATCTGGAAGTTGTATTTGGGTTAATTTTTTTGGTAGAGCTAGCTACTTGTTTTGGCAGCCGTCTAGTTTTGGGTTGTGTGGGTGGGGTGGGTTTTCTAGTTCCAACATCACTATGTATATATTATATCTCTTTATTGCTCAGGACATGTATATGTTTTGATTTTACGAATCTATGTTTACATCTCTGCTCCCAGACTACTATTGTACTGCTTGACTTTTTATATGCCTTCTGCCTTTTATGCATTAGTAATCAATAATGGCTAGTGCACTTAAATTCGTGAGCTGGAATGTAAAGGGATTGAATCACCCTGTCAAAAGGAGGAAGGTATTCTCACATATTAAACAACTCAAAGCTGACATTGCTTTCCTTCAAGAAACTCATATTCGTTGTTCTGATAACTCCCGGCTTTTGTCAAAGTGGGCGGGTCAGCATTTTCATTCATCCTTTACCGCTAAAGCTAGGGGAGTCTCCATTCTTATTAACTCAAATATTCCTTTTGAACTCCATAATAAAATATCTGATATAAATGGCCATTTTATTATTGTTTCTGGCAAACTATATAACACTAAAGTTGCACTAGCAAACCTGTATGCCCCCAACTTTGATGATGTTAATTTTTTTGAACATTTTTTTTCCTCACTACCAGACTTAAACTCATACTCTCTTATACTGGGTGGTGACTTTAATTGTTGGTTAGATCCTAATCTGGATCAATCGTCCTCTGTTACTAGACCACCTACTAAATCTGCCTTAGCTATCCAATCGTTTCTCCCTAATTATGGTATCTCTGATATATGGCGTTTCCTCCATCTTACGGAGAGAGATTATTCTTTTTTCTCACATGTTCACCATACCTTCACTAGAATTGATTATTTCTTACTCGATAACCAACTTATTCCATTTGCCCACTCTTGTGACTATCAGAGTATACTGACCATGCCCCAATTACTCTCTCTCTGAATTTGCCTGGTCTCCCTCAGAGGAATAAACACTGGCGGTTTGATTCAACTTTACTATCGGATGATGATTTTTTAAAATTCATTAAGGATCAGATAACCTTTTATTTCAACACTAATACATCACCAGAAGTGCCATCCCAGATTGTCTGGGATGCCATGAAAGCATATCTGAGGGGGCAAATAATCTCTTACACAGCAAATCTCAACAGAAGATCCCGTGCAGATCGATTAGACCTCATTAACCAGATTAAAGAATTGGATCAAATATATGCCCTGAATATATGCCCTGAAGAACCCTGAATTATACAAGAAGCGCGTTGAACTCCAAACTAAATTTAACCTTCTGTCCACTCAACCTGTCGAACGCCAACTTCTCGAAAGCAAGAGTCGCTTTTACATCCATGGGGATAAGTCAGGTAAATTCCTAGCCAAGCAGCTGAGGCGTTCCAAAGCCAAACAACATATTACAAAGATCCGGAAGGAGAACGGAAACTTTACATCGGATCATTTAGAAATTAATGACGCATTTAAAAAATTTTATTCTTGGCTTTATTCCTCTGAATCTCTGAATGACAATATCTCTGTTGATCAATTTTTACAGAATCTGAATATCCCCTCACTTTCATCTGATTTCAAAGCCAAACTCAATGTGCCTATGTCATTAGAAGAAGTATCTACTGCAATTTCTGCACTGTCCTCAGGGAAATCTCCTGGACCTGATGGGTTCCCTGTAGAATTTTATAAATCATTCTCTTCTCTTCTTTCTCCTCAGTTACTTTCAGTATTATCTGACTCGTTTAATTACGGCAAATTGCCACCCTCTTTCAGTAAGGCATCTATTATTCTTCTTTTAAAAAAGGACAAAGACCCAACAGAGTGTTCCTCGTATAGGCTGATCTCTCTGCTCAATGTTGACATAAAGATCTTAGCTAAAGTTTTGGCTCATAGATTAGAAACCGTCATTCCCTCCATTATCTCTGATGACCAAACAGGCTTTATTAAAAACCGTCTCCCTTTTTTTAACATTCGGCGTTTATTTAGTATCTTATACTCACCTCCAACTGAGATTCCTGAATGTGTTATTTCTCTCGATGCGGAGAAAGCATTTGATCGTATAGAGTGGAACTACCTTTTTGCAGTTTTAGAAAAATTTGACCTTGGCCAAAGTTTCATCTCTTGGATCAAATTGCTGTACCTGTGTCCTACTGCCTCTGTTATAACCAATTTTCAGAAATCCCAAGTATTTAATCTCAAACATGGCACCTGCCAGGGATGCCCCTTAAGTCCCTTTCTCTTTGATTTGGCTATGGAACCTCTGGCGATAGCATTTCGAAACTGCCCTGAATTGACTGGGATTTGGAGAGGGGGTGTTGAGCATAAAGTTTCTCTCTATGCTGATGACGACTTATTACTCTTTATCTCAAATCCGTCTACATCCTTACCTCTAATGTTTTCACTTCTTGACCAGTTTAGTCAGATCTCTGGCTATAAACTTAATTTACATAAGAGTGAACTTCTCCCAATTAATAAAGAAGCACAAGAACTAACATTTTGTGATCTCCCTTTTAAAGTAGTCCATAATCAATTTACTTATCTTGGAATTACAGTCACAAGGAAGTTTAAAGATCTCTTTCGTGAAAACTTTGCCAATCTTTCATATGCTATAAAACAGAGTCTGGTACAATGGTCACCTCTATCTATGTCTTTGGTAGGTCGTATTAATGTTGTTAAAATGTATGTTCTCCCCAAATTTTTATACCTATTTCAATCTATCCCAATTTTTATTCCTAAATCTTTTTTTGATTCCTTAGACTCTATTATTTTGTCATATCTGTGGCAGAATAAGTGCTCTAGAATTAATAGAATCCATCTCCAAAAATCTAAAAAAAGAGGGTGGCATGGCTTTACCTAACTTTCGTTTATATTATTGGGCAGCTAATATACGTTGTGCTACCTTCTGGTCTTTCTTCCATGGCCAACCCGAGTGCCCTAACTGGGTGGCGATGGAGCTGAGCTCCACTAAAGAATTATCTATCTCTGCACTTCTTGGCTCTGCACTCCCTAGTAGTCTGTCCAGATTAATAGCTAACCCTCTTGTTAGACCACTTTGCGTATATGGGCTCAGTTTAGGAAATGCTATGGTTTCCAGGGGTTTTCCATTTCCAGCCCTGTTGCTCATAATCACCTTTTTTTACTTACTACATATGATTCAACATTCCAGGTTTGGTATAGGAAGGGCATTAGACATTTTGAAGATCTTTTCATTGATAATCGCTTCGCTTCTTTTCAGCAGCTCTCTGTTAAGTTCAATCTGCCCAATGTTCATTTTTTCAGATATCTCCAAATCCGACTCTTTATTGCTCCTTTAATTCCTAACTTTCCTGAAATGCCTGCGAAAAATGCTATGGACCTATTTCTTTCTATGAATCCACTAGGTAAAGGCTTAATATCAATCATCCGAGATAAACTAGCAGCCTTACGACGGGCCCCCATGGATAAAATCAAAATGGTCTGGGAGCAGGATTTAAATATCTCCTTATCTGAGGAGAGCTGGGATTCAGTTCTCAAATCGGTTAACTCAACCTCTCTGTGCTCGCCACTGCCTTTTACAGTTTAAGATTGTTCATAGAGCCCATATGTTTAAATCTAAACTATCTCGATTCTACCCTAGCGTTAGTCCGCTCTGTGATAAATGCAAGAGGGGCGTGGCCTCTCTCATCCATATGTACTGGTTCTGTCCTAGCTTGGAGAAATTCTGGAAAGATGTCTTCACTACGTTATCGTGTATTCTGAATCAGCACCTAGAACCAAACCCCTTAATTGCTCTGTTCAGTTTTTGGGGCGAGACAGATTTATGTCTGGGTCCGACCAAATGCCGAATATTATCCTTTGCCTCTCTCCTGGCTAGACGCTTGATCCTCCTCAGATAGAGAGATGTTGCCCTGCCCACTCATGCTCAATGGCTTAACAACATCATGGACTGCTTGGACCTCGAAAAAATTCATTATTCAGTTCTCAATTCGGATCTAAAGTTCCATAAGGTCTGGGGACCTTTTATCGAATACTTTCATAACCTTCCTCTTGACTCGGGTTTTTTTTTTCTTTTCGGTCCCTTGCTTTCAGCTCCTTTTTTTTTCTGGTAGAAGGCATTATTACCCTCTGTTGCTGAGTGTATTCACAGTCTGGGAGTTTGGCTGTCCTGACTTATACTCTCTATATTGTGTTGTGGTTGGTCTGGAGTTGCTGTTGTTTTTCTTGTGTTGTGGGGCTTGGGGAGGACACTAAGCATACTTGTCTTTAATTTAGGTGCTTTTTTTCATTAAATTCTCTTCCTTTGTAGCATATTGTTATTGTATGCTTAATTTTGCACTGTTTTAATGTTCCTCATTGGGATTTGGGGTTTTTAATTTGTAAAATGTTTTGAAAAACTAATTAAAATTTTTTTTAAAAAAGCTTGTAACTATCTTGATGTTGTGAAAGGAGAGGACTTTTGATTATCTTTTGGTGAAGAATGGCTCTGCGGCCTGTAATTGGTTAGCTGTGCAGCACAAAACTGAATTACTCCTGGACTCCTGGTTTGAATGTGTTGTTCACCTGTTTTTTGCCATTTGCACAATTTGTGCTTTCTTCATGTGTTGGATGTTTGATGTTTTCTTGGACGGGCTCCATGGTGTATCTTTGTTTTGTGGCAGTCTGCAGGAGAACAAATCTCGGAGTTGTATTCTACATACATACTTCGAAACTTTGAACCAAGTTGCAACCAGATATTTAAAAACTTGCTAGATTGCATAATTTGCAAGGATCTCACTAAATATCAAATATTAAGCAATTTTTCATTGCTGGTTGGAAGTATTTATATTATAAATAAAGTATCCTACTCAGAACTTTGAAACAATTTTATCACCTGTATCATTATATTCAACTTATAATACATATAAACTGATAAAACATAAATATTGACTGTATTAATATCAACACAGTTGACCAAAATGACTTTATCAACTAACAAACTAAAGCAGATGGGGGCCACGAAGGTAAATTAAAGTCACAAGTGGGCCAAAAGCAGAAAATGTTCACGAACCAGTGGTTTAGTGAATCTTTGCTGCCCTCTATAGCAAGTATATCATTTTGAGTGTGATGAGACTGGAAATATTTCAAGGAGAAGTCGTATCTGCACATTTCAATTCGCCTTCTCAGTCCCATTCTGACACGTCACTCCATGGCCTCCTCTACTGCCACGATGAGGCCCCACTCAAGTGGGAGGAGCATCTCCTCATATTCAGCCTTAATAGTCTCCAAACTCATGGCATGAACACCAGTTTCTCTAACTTCGAATAATAACTCCCCCTCCCCATTTCTCTCTTTTTCCATTCTCTGTTCTGGTTCCTCTCTCACACCTCTACTTCACACCCCTCTACTTCCCCTACTCCTCCCTTCAACTTCATGGTCCACTGATCTATCCTATTAGATTCTTTCATCTTCAGCCCTTTAACTCTTCCACCTATCACATCCCAGCTTCTTACTTCAGCCCCACCCCTGCCTCCACCCACTTGCCTTGCCCCTCACTTGGTCTCACCTATCACCTGCCAGTTTGTACTCCTTGCCCTCTCCATCTTATTTTAGTTTCTGTCTCCCCCGCCCCCTTCCTTTCAAGTCCTAATGAAGGGTCTCAGCCCAAAACATCAACTGTTTATTCCCCTCCATAAATACCGTCTGACCTGCTGAGTTCCTCCAGCATTTTGTCTGTGTTGAACTTAAAAATTGTCATTACAGCTCTTTACTAATACACTCAAATCCTCTAGAACCTAGATAGAAAGGCTAACATTTTAGTTGTCTTCCTAACTGAGCAAGCACTCCCTCGGAATGTCTACATTGATTTGAAGCCTTTTCATAGCCATAAAGTCTCTAAGGTTGGCCCAGGAAAACTATTGGTGATATTTACACCGGGAACTTGAAAGTCTCAGCTGTCTCCACCTCAGCACCATTGATACAGACAGGATCTCAGTGAAAGCTGTGGACAGAGTGCACAGCCAGAGGATGTTTCCAACAGTGAGAGAGTCTGGGACCAGAGGGCACAGAGTACAAGGCTGTCCCTTTGTTTTGGAGATGAGGAGCAATTTCTTTAGCCAGAAAACAGAGAGTCTGTGGAGCTTATTACCATGGATGTTGTGGAAGCCAAGTCATTGGGTATATTTAAAGCAGAGGTTGATAGGTTCTTGATTAGTCAGGGCATCGAAGGTTATGGGGAGAAGTCGGGGGACTGGAGTTGAGAGGGAAAATAAATCAGACGTGATAAAATGACAGAGCACTCACTGGACTGAATGGCCCAGTTCTGCTCCTTTGTATTATGGGGCATGTGCTCCTGAAGTCAACGACCAGCTCGTTCCCATTGAGGAGCAGATTGCTGCCCAGGCTCTCTATCACCTTCCTGTGCTCTGCCTCTCGTTATTTGAGATCTGCCCACTACAGTAGTGTTGGGGGGTTGGGGTGGTGGGAGGGACGGGGAAATGGAGTGGTAGGTAATTATATTTCACGAAATCCAGTGACGGGGAGGGTACATTTTGGAACTTCGAGTACAACTCACATTTGCATAACTTTAAACCAAAACTCAGATCACCCCAGGGGTAGTGATTCCTCTGATGCTCAGTGGGAGGCATTCCTTTCAGAATCAGATCATCAGAGAGCCATAAACATGGGAAAAGGCCCTTCGGTCCACTATCAAGCACCCTTTTACATTAATTCCAATTTATTCTCCCCACATGCCCATGAATTCCACATTAACCCCCACTGGTTCTACCATTCGCCTACGCTCTAGAGGCATCTTACAGTGGCCAACTAACCAACCATCTTACAGTGGGAGGAAACCGGAGGCAGTCACAAGGAGAAGGGACAAACTCCACACAAGCAGGATCCAAGGTCAGAATCGAACCTGGATCATTGAGGTAGCAACACTGTGCCGCTTGTGTTGTGGGGATAAGCCCTTTTCCAGTAACTGGGGCCCAAAGATCCAGGGCTCTACTGAAGGAAGTAGCACTCTCTGAGATGCTGTCTCCTGGACAACGCTCAGTTCTCTTCGTAGATCTCTTCAGGGAATTCCTAGTGTTTGTAGATACCAGATAATAAAGCTCATTGAAAATTGGTTACCAGGTACCTGGGTTAATTAAGAGAATTGAGAAAGACATGCCTGAGGTAGACAAAATCTCTCTGACCCTGCTTCAAGGAAGATCAGAGGAGCTGGGTTCCATGGCAGCCTAGCAGTTAGTGTGACACCATTACAGCTCAGGGTGTCAGAGTTCAGAGTTCGGAGTTCAATACTGTTCACTTCATTGGCTCTTCTCTCAACCCTGAAACATCTGGACAGTGAAGATCCATACATCAGGATGCTCTTCATTGAGTACAGCTCAGCATTCAATATTATCGTCCCCTCAAAACAATCAACAAGCTTCAAGATTTTGGCATCAATACCTCCTTGTGCAACTGGATCCTCAATTTCCTCACTTGCAGACACCAGTCAGTTTGGATTAGCAAGAACGTCTCTTCCAAGATCTCCATCGCACAGATGTACCATGAGGCTGTGTGGTTAGCTCCAATGCCATATTTAAGTTTACTGATGACACCACTGTTGTTGAATAAATCAAAGGTGGTAACAAATCAGCATGTAGGAGGGAGATTAAAAATCTGGCTGAGTGGTGTCACACCAACAACCTCTCACTCAATGTCATTCTATCCATGCCTCTTATCACCTTGTACAACTCTATCAAGTTGCCTCAGTTCATCCTTTGCTCCAAAGAGAAAACTCTTTCCTCATAAGAGTTGGGCTTAAATCCAGGCAGCATCCTCATAAATCTTCTCTGTACTCTCTCTAAAGCTTCCACATCCTTCCTATAATGAGGCAACCCAAACTGAACACAATACTCCAATTTGGTCTAACCTGGGTTTTATAAAACTGCAACATTGCCATAGGACCATAAATCATAGGAGCAGAATAGACCATAGAGCCTGCTCTGCTATTCCATCATGGCTAATTTATTATCCCTCTCAACCCCATTCTCCAGCCTTCTCCCTGTAACCTCTGATGCCCTTACTAATCATGAAGTTATCAATTGCTGCTTTAAGCATACCCAATGAATGGCTTCCACAGCTGTCTGTGGCAATGAAGTCCACAGGTTTACCACACTCTGGCCAAAGAAATTACTCCTCATATCTGTTCTAAATGGATGTCCCTCATCAACCCAAACAGGCCCCCCCTTATCCCCATTCTTTTGCTCTTGCCAGTCAGCCAGTCTTCCATACATGCCCGTTTCTTTCCTGTAATACCATGGGCTCATTACCTCGTTGTTCTTGAAATCAACCAGTGAGAGACAGCACACCATACACTTTCTTAACCACCCTATCAACTTGCACGGCAACTCTGAGGGGTCTATGGATGTGGATTTGATACTTGAGTTTTATGTACGTGTCCCAGTTGATGTGGTAGGTCAGTTGGGAAGCTACCTACAGGTGTACCTATGAACCTGCTGCCTGACCTTCTTGGTGGCAGAGGACACAGGAAATGTTAGGAGTAACCTAGATCAGTAACCACAATGCGTAACTCAATGGTGCACACTGCACCTTGTGCCATACATGGTAATAGATCAAGAAACGGTCACATTGGCAGTGCAGTAGTGTAGCAGTCAGCACAACACTATTACAGCTTGGGGCTTGAGTTTGGAGTTCAATTCCAACATTGCTTGGAAGTTTTTAAGGTTCTTCCCATGAACAAGTGGGTTTCCTCCAGGTGCTCCGATTTCCTCCCACATTGCAAAGGCACGCGGCTAGTACGTTAATTGGTCATTGCAAATTGTGTTGTTAACTAAGTGGGATGCTGGGCAGTGTGGCTCATTGGTAGGGTCTGTTCTGCACTGAATGTCCCAATAAATATAAATAAAATAAAAACCGGGTCATTTGATCCAAGATGTCCATCCCACACCAGCCTTACTTTTCCTCTCACATCCCATCAAATCCCGTTGTTGGCTTTCCTGCTGCCCACTTACCTGCACTATTGTCAAGTTACCGTGGTCAATTTTTAACCTCTCTCTGCTATGGGCAGAAGTTCCCACTTGCTTCAAAAAGGCAACAATTATACCAGTGCCCAAGAAGAATAATGTGGGCTGCCTTAATGACTATTGCCCGGTAGTACTCACATTGACAGTGATGAAATGCTTTGAGAGGCTGGTTATGACTAGACTGAACTCCTGCCTCAGCAAGGACCTGAACCCATTGCAATTTGCCTATTGCCGTGATAGATCAACAGCAGACACAACTTGATGGCTCTCCACACAGCTTTAGACCACGTGAACAACACAAACACCTATGTCAGGATGCTGTTCATCAACTCTAGCTCTGCATTTAATACCATCGTTCCTACAATCCTGATTGAGAAGTTGCAGAACCTGGGCCTCTGTACCTCCCTCTGCAATTGAATCCTCAGCTACCAAACCAGAAAACCACAATCAGCACAGATTGGTGATAACATATCCTCCTCACTAATGACCAACACTAGCTTATCTCAGTGGTGTATGCTTAGCTCACTGCTCTATTCTCTATATACCCATGACTGTGGCTAAGTATAGCTCAAATACCATCTATAAATTTGCTGATGATACAACCATTGTTGGTAGAATCTCAGATGGAGACAAGAGGGCATACAGAAGCGAGATATGCAATTTAGTGGAGTGGTGTCGCAGCAACAACCTGGCACTCAACGTCAGTAAGACTAAAGAGCTGATTGTGGACTTCAGGAAGGGTAAGACGAAGGAACACATACCAATTCTCACAGAGGGATCAGAAGTGAAGAATGTGAGCAGCTTCAAGTTCCTGTGTCAAGATCTCTGAGGATCTAACTTGGTCCCAACATTTCAATGTATTTATAAAGAAGGCAAGACAGTGACTATAGTTTGAAGAGATTTGGTATGTCAACAAATACACTCAAAAACGTCTATAGTTGTACCGTGGAAAGCATTCTGACAGGCTGCATCACCGTCTGGTATGGAGGGGCTACTGCACAGGACTGAAACAAGCTGCAGAGGGTTGTAAATCTAGTCGGCTCCATCTTGGGTACTAGCCTACAAAGTACCTAGGACATCTTCAAGGAGCGGTGTCTCAGAAAGGCAGCATCCATTATTAAGGACCTCCAATACCCAGGGCATACCCTTTTCTCACTGTTACCATCAGGTTAGAGATACAGAAGCCTGAATGCACACACTCAGTGATTCAGGAACAGCTTCTTCCCGTCTGCCATCCGATTCCTAAATAGACATTGAACCCATGAACACTACCTAACTTTTTTGATATATATCATTTGTTTTTGCACAATTGTTAATCTATTGAATATACAAATACTGTAATTGATTTACTTATTTAATTGTTATGATTATTATTTTTTTTCTTCTTCTTCTCTACTATGTATTACATTGAACTGCTGCTGCTAAGTTACCAGATTTCAGGTCACATGCTGGTGATAATAAACCTGATTCTGATTAATTAGCCTGGAGGAGCACACAGCCACAGGGGAACATGCAAACTCCACACAGACAGCACATGAGGTCAGGATTCAACCTGGCTCAATGGAGCTTCAAGGCAGCACTGCTAAGTACAAACCTTACTGATTAATGAATGTCACTAACTATTGACACTGGATGTGGTTTGTTGGATTAGAGTGTAGAATTGCTATTTTCTAGCATTTTCCTGTAGTTTAACTTTCCTGTGCTTTTATATAATAACCAATGTTCCAGTAATTGTAGTATAGCTGATTCTGCATCCTTCCTGCAAATATCATGCTGCTTGAATCTGGCTACTTTCTAGGTTAATTGTTATCACTGGAATGTTGTTCTCTAGTCTGAGTATGAGTCAAACACAACCTTTTTCTTTGCAACAGTAAATAACAAGGACGTACTCACCAATTTCTATGCCTCATTCTTGACTTCCAACAAATCTTGGATCAATGTCACCGGATCCAACAGTGCAGTAGTGTGGTGAACTACGTGTGCCAGTCTGGACACGTCCCCTGCTGACTGCTCCTGTGGCTCCTCCCACAGACCCCGTGTGGTGAACTACATATACCTGTCTGGACACGCCCCCTGCTGACTGCTCCTGTGGCTCCTCCCACAGACCCCTGTATAAAGGCGATCAGAGCCTGGGCCCGGCCTCTCAGTCTCCAGGATGTAGTATGGTGGTCACTCACTGCTGGTTCCTTCTTCCAGTCAATAAAAGCCGATATCTCGCCTTTACGTCTCAGAGTGAGTTATTGATGGTGCATCAAGTAGTTTACAGAGTAACAGAAACAACTCATACTTCCAATCTCTCATGAGAACAGCTCGACCCGACACCCAAAGGGATATATAAAAGAGGCAGCAAGCAATCTGCTGGAGGAACTCAGTGGGTTCAGCAGCATCGATGGGACAGGGTCGAGGTGAAAGCAACTGTTGAAGGGTCAGGTCAGACCCAGACCTTCTAAACAGGAGGTGGGGGGGGGTGGATGTAAACTTGGGTTCAGGGTTATGGGAAAAGTGTAGGGGCCAATAGTAAGCTCCTGATGAACTGTGTGGTTTTTTGCTTGTGCTAAAATTCTCATATAACAGACTACGGATGGAATTTCCATTCCTACGTGTAAGATGAGAGAAAGTCACTGTCTCTGAACATGACACTGTAGCACAGCAGTTAGTGTAACAGCATCATTGCACTAGCAACACGGGATCCGGTCCACCACTGTCTGTGAGGAGTTTGTACGTTCTCCCTGTGACCGTGTGGGTTTCCTCCCACATCCCAAAGGTTAGGGTTCGTAAGTAAGTGTTGTCTGAAGCCTGGCGATGCTTGCGGGCTGCCCCCAGCACCACCTCAGCCTGTGTGTTAGTTGATGCAAATGACATATTTCACTGTATGTTTCGGTGTAATAAATAAAGCTGATCTTTAAAACGATTGTGCAGGGTTATGGGGGAAATGTGGGGGTCAGTTAGCAGCTGCTGCATTGGTCTGATGGACTCTGTGGTTTTTTTCCTTTGGTAAAAGACTCCTAAGTGCAACCCCCTGGGGAAGGTTTCACTGCTAACGTGATGGTCTTTCTGTAGCAGCAAGTGTTTGGGTTATGGTGAGAGATAACGGGGGCTTCGGAATGTGAGCCGTCCAATGAAGGGACTGTGTTTTTGTGTTGTGTGCCTGACACTGGTGTGTGAGCTGGGTCTTTTGTTGGGCAGGAGATGAAGGGAGAAGACACCAGAGAAAAGAGATCATAGGACTCGACCCGGAGCAGGGCCATGATCTGATGAAGCCTGAGGAGATCGAAGGAGGATCGGCTAAGAGGAAACTGTGAGCTCCAACTTGTGCATATTAGACTGTTTCATTAAAACGGGCCCTTCTTTTTTTTTGCTTTTTCTTTACTAACCCTTTGGTCAAATTACGAATAATAAAACTAAATTGTTTAATTGTATGCGGTATACCATCTGTTATTTCGTGGTCTTCATTTGTAACAGGGTAACGAATCACGCAGCATCCACACAAACAGCGGGATTCGGAGTCTTGCGCTTCAGTCTTCCGCGTTTGGTGGGGCCGGAGATTGTCTTCCCTAGACTTACGCAGCTGACGGAACCGAAGTCTTTCATCAGGTAACAGAGTGTAAATATCTGTTCCTACTTGTAAAATGGGAGAAACTCACTGTCTCTATAATTACAGGTGTGCTCACAAGGTATCCAGTCTCACAAAGAGATGTATGGTTGGCAGACTATTAATTGCAAGCAGGAGTTTCCCACGGTTACACTCACCGAGGAACATGGACTGCAGCTTCTCCTTACCTGAACTCCTCGCAGTATTTACTCCTGATGTGCTCTGCCAGCCTGCTGCCATACTGAAGGCAGGTGTTGAGGATGTAGAGCTGCTGGAAAAGCAGCAGAGCCTGGCTGGGGCTCATGAGATGAAGCGGAGACAGGACTGTCTCAATGATGCGTTTCATCATGTGGTCGATGAAAAGTAACTGCAACAGGAAGACACAATAGACAATAGGTGCAGAAGTAGACCATTCGGCCCTTCGAGCCTGCACCGCCATTCTGAGATCATGGCTGATCATCTACTATCAATACCCAGTTCCTGCCTTGTCCCCATATCCCTTGATTCTCCTATCCATAAGATACCTATCTAGCTCCTTCTTGAAAGCATCCAGAGAATTGGCCTCCACTGCCTTCCGAGGCAGTGCATTCCAGACCCCCACAACTCTCTGGGAGAAGAAGTTTTTCCTTAACTCTGTCCTAAATGACCTACCCCTTATTCTCAAACCATGCCCTCTGGTACTGGACTCTCCCAGCATCTGGAACATATTTCCTGCCTTTATCTTGTCCAATCCCTTAATAATCTTATATGTTGCAATGGAACTCTTCAAGTCAAAGGTTAAGGAAACATACTCATCAAAGTCAAATTGATCTTAAAAGTATGTCATATACATCCTTGAGATTCATTTTCCTGCAGGCATTTAAAATAAAGAAATACCACAGAATTTATGAAAATCGATACATAAACAGATAACAAACTGCGCAAAAGATGACAAATTGTGCAATTAAAAATAAAACTGAGAGTAACTGTTGGAAAGAGTCCTTGAAGAGGCCACCCAAGCTCCCAGTTCCAGACCTTTCCAGCTGCCTTCTCGTTCCCACATCCTTGGCCTTCACCACTGCCAGAATGAAGCCCAGAGTAAAACTGGAGGGGTGACACCTTCCATTGCGCCTGGGTAGTCCACAGTCCCGCAGCATAGATGCTGATTTTTCCAGTTTAGATACTTCTCACCACCATCCCCCAATTCATCTTTTGATCCTCCCATTCCTCCCATATTTATTCCCCTTCCCACTCTCACACCATCCTCTCAGCTCACACACAAGTTCACCACCCGAACCCCACACTCTTGTTCTAATGAAATACTCCATACAGAAAACTCCACCGTGGATGGTCCCAAGCCCGATTTCAAAAGGAGAGTTGGGCTTGGGGCTACCAACCCCATCCCGTAAAAACCCGAAGATACAGAAACACCAGCAGAAGCTCCAAAGACCTCATCCCTGGGAGAGGAAGGATCTCGAAGACAGGCCCAGGACAGAGAACTCTGGTGAGCTGCTGTTGGCGGTATATGTCCCAGAAGGGGTGATGGGCTAACTATGGCATGCAAAACAATGATTTTCACTGTACCTCAGTTTATGTGGCAATAGTAAACCAACTTTCCAACTTACCAAGCATGCGTCTGTCTATTGGCACCACATTGTTGCTGCTCTCAGGGTTTACCATCAGCTAACTGTGAAGTTGCCTGATATTCCCTTGTTGGAGCAATGAAGTTCTAGGCTTTGCTGTTCTTGCCTGTTTTAAGAGCCAGGGCTAGCAGGCTGGTAGTCCTATTCAACCAAGGTGGTAAGTTGGTACAGGTGCCCTGAGGGTCATTGCTTCTGGTAAAACGATGACAGAACACTTACCATGGCTGGAAGTCTCTGCAGAGCGGCCATTAACCATCCCACTGTCATAACGTTTCCTGAGCCCGAACCCCAGCTTCCCTGTCAAGATGATTACAAGAAAACTCAGTCAAGTGCAGGGTGGTCTCAGCTTTCCTTCTGGATGACAAGAAAAGTATATTTTTGAACATGTGTTCAGCTGATTACTCTGGGATTTTCATTGCTATGGGCATTGCAGGTGGTTTTCATTGAGACACCGATTGTCATCACGTCAGAATTATATGATCAACAACATCTCCTTAATGCAGCAAAAATATCCCAAAGTGTTTCGCAAGACATTATCGGTGCTGACATTCAGCTGCATAAACTGGGAGGGATTAAAGCCCTGGGCAAAGAGGGAGCAATTCAAAGGAGGAAGGAGAGCTGGACAGGGTTAACAACATAGAACAGTGCAGCACAAGCAACCAATGATGTTGCATCGAGCCTACTCCAACTCCAAGATCAATCTGACTCTTCCCTCCCACACAGCACTCCATTTTTCTCTGTCCATGTGTTTATCTAAGAATCTCTTAATTGTCCCTAATATATCTGTCTCTACCACCAACCCTGGCATGGTGTTCTATGCACTCTCCACTCTGTGTAGAAAACTTACCACTGACATCCACCCCACACTTTTCTCCAATCACCTTAAAAGGTTTCATATTAGCCATTTCCACCCGTCCAATCTACCTACACTCCTTATCATCTTGTACAGCTCCATTGAGTCACCTCTCAACCTCCTTCACCCCAAAGAGAAAAGCCTTCCTCACAGACCTGCTCTCCAATCCAAGCAGCATCCTGGAAAATCTCCTCTGCACCCTCTTTCATAAGGAGGAGGTGGTTGATGGCATGGGGGGGGGGGGGAGGTCAGTGGGATCTATCAGGAGGCAAATACGACTGGAACGTTTTCCTTCAGCACTAGCAGTCTAAAATCTTGTGGTTTCGACATCACAAAGTGCACCAGCCAGGCAGCTGGGGTGAAGCCAACAATCCCTGATCAAGGCTTGGGAGATGGAAACCATCTTCAAAACCCTTTGTTCCTTAACTCTCGATTGCAGGAACAAACAATGATCCAAGCTGCTCCTGACAGAGTCATTACTTTGCACCTTTAGCAGAGTTTAACAATAATGGATCATTCTTTCCTTCAATTAAAGTCAAAGTCTGTTTGTTTCTCAATGTGACAAGCCAAAAGCCTGTCCAAAGAGATAAAAGCCACATGAGTCTGCAGGGGTTATTACTCTTCTCTTAGGAACAAATTTTATTGCCCTTGTTACCATAGTAACTGGGTAGAACAAGGCTCCTTGCTCTAACAAACCCGAGCGCAGAATTAATTTTGTTTCAGCCAAGACTAAAACTTATTGAAGCACACACACACACACACACACACACACACACACACACACACACACACTCTCTCTCTTTTTGAATTTATGCAGAAAGGCAAAATTTCAGCTTGAGAACTTTACCTTAAGTACAATATAGACAAAGGAATTTAAAGGTGAATACAAATAAATGAGTGAGACACCATACTGTGGCCAACATAAATCCGAATCACCATCTCCGTTCTCCAACCCCTCATCCCAAATACCCAGCTCCACCTGAAGGTCAGAACCGATCTGGATTCGTTGTGTGAATGGGGCTCTGCAGGTTCACCAGGAGAACCAGGGCATGAAGTACAAGCATAGTGAGAGAGGGGGAAGTGGAGGGACAATGCAGTGTGATGCCCATTGTGTTACACTCACTTGGTGTGTTATGAGGAAGATTTCATACAGAGCCGATACCACTGCATCATTATACTCCAGCAGCAGCTTCTGCAACTATCATGGGAAACGGGAACAAAAGGAAGAATCAGGAGTTAATTAAATTCTACAAACGTGAACTCACAACATATGCTAACATTAGTACTTGCACCCAGAAGCTTTGTCCTAATACTGCACATACAGAACACAGCAGAGGAACAGGTCCTTCAGCCCATTGTGTGTGTGTGTTTGTGTGTGAGTGTGTGCGCGCGTGTGAGTGAGTGTGTTTGTGTGTGCATGCACGTATGTGTGCGCGCATGTGTGTGCGTGCGTGTGTCTGTGTGTGCGCAAGTTTGTATGAGTGTGTATACCTATCTATCTTAAAATTAAATTAGTGCCAAAAAAGCAAAAATAGTGAGGTAGTGTTCGTTGGTTCAGAAACCTGATGGCAGAGGGGAAGAAGCTGTTCTCAAACTGTTGAGTGAGGGTCTTCAAGTTCCTGAACCCTCTTCCTGATGGTAGAAATGAGAAGAGGGCATTGTCTTGGATGATGGGGGTCCTTAGTAATGGATTCTGACTTTCTGAGGCATCACCTTTTGAAGTTGTCCTTGATGCTGGGGATTCTAGTGCCCATGATGGACCTGGCTGTTTACAACTTTCTGCAGCTTTTTCCGATCCTGTGCAGTGCAGCCCCCTGTACCATCTGATATTGATCTAATTTGATATTATAGATCTCATCCAGCAATTACAACATGTTGCTCATCAGACGTACAAACTAAAATAATTACACTGCAACTAATTAAAAGAAAAAAAGAGGTCAGCAGGAGACGCTCATGGAGAGAGCACTGTTTCAGATTCGCTCCATAACCTTTACTTTTTTTAACCTATGATCACCCTTATTTAACTTACTTTTACCTACACCAAAAGATTCTTGCTACTTTTTTGGACTTATCTTTAAGAGTTTATTGTGAATTTTGAAGAAATGAATACAGAAATGGCTCTGAGATCTAAAGGGTGAGACCCTGGGAAAGGTTCTAACGGGAAGAAGAAAAAGACCGATCCTAAGCGCACTGAATTGACTTATGAAATGTTATTGGAGGTTTTAAATGAAAAATTTGAAGAACAACGACGAATTTTCAAACAAGATATAAAGGCTTTTCAGGATTATATGGATAAGACTGATTCAGTAGTTAACCAGCAGCAAGCTCTAATTGCAACTTTGCAAGAGGACGCTCGGAAGCGAGGCTTGATAATCAAAAAACTGGAGCAGAAATTATCTTCGACGATTAAACAGGTGGAAACACTTAAAGCCAAGAGTGTCCATTTTGAAAATCAGTCCAGAAGACAGAACTTACGCATACCTGGTCTCCCGGAAGGTATTGAACAAGGGGACCCCTCAAAGTACTTTGCTCAACTTTTAAAGGATGGGTTCCCTTCTGTATTCCCAGACAGTCCTCCGTTACTCGATCATGCTCACAGAATTATGCGTCGATCACCAAGTGCTTCAGCTAAACCACCGGTTGTAATTATCCAATTTCATTATGTGCATGTTAAAGAGCAACTTATTCGTGTGGCTCGGCGTGTAGGGATGGTCAAATTCCAAGAATTTGATTTTCGATTAGTGGAGGATTTTAGTCCAGAAGTAATGAAGGCAAGGCTTCTTTTTAAACCTCTTATGTCCGAATGTTATGAGAAAAATCTAAAACCTGCGCTCCTATACCCCGCAAAGCTCAGAATCTCACCTCCGAATGCACCACGGCATGTTTTCTTTTCTACATCTGAAGCGAGAAGCTTTCTGAATGAGAACTTCCTTACTGCTACGGATTCTTGTCTTCAATAAATGAATGATTTTGATCGTTGTAAGATGGTTTTTGTTTCCAAAACCAGATTTTGTTTCTGGCTATTGGTATAGGTTTACTCTGTATTTTATACTCTAGTTAAAGCTTTTTTTTGATGTACTAATCTTTTTATTTTACTTACTTTAATCACTGTACTTTATGTTTGGTCATTATTATTAATCCTTCGAAGGTGAATTTTTTTTACTAAGATGGCGGTTTCTTCTCTAAAATACTTTTGGGTTTTTTTTGATTTTGCCATTTTTTTTTCTCTCGTCTTCTTCCTATAATGCATTTCTTATCACAGTTTAAAATTTTTTTGGTTTGTTTGGGTTTTAACCCGATTTATAAGTTACTACTGATTATATTCTTTTTGGGTTTTTTTACTAGTAATTATATTAAGAAGTTTGGTTTCAGTATAGTGATTATTATTTCTTTAGAGTTTGGGTGTATCTTTTTTATCCTTTGTATATGGAGTTGCTTTCTGCTGATATGGGGGTAGATTTAGTTTCATTCCTCTTTCTTCCCAGCCTTTTCCTGGCTGGGGTGGCTTTTCTTCCTTGGGTGGGGAGTGGGGGGTCTATTTCTAAATCTTATGCTCTTTACACCAGTTTTTTTTTAGTTTTTTCATTTGGGCTGATTTTAAACTACTAAAACGTCCGCGTTGTCGTCATTTCCGGGTCCGCCCCTTATTTTTGTTCCTCTTCTGGGTGCATGAGTTCATAATTTGGTTAACCCTTTATATACCAAAGGGTTGATTTCAGAAATATGGCTCAGACCATTAATTTTGTCTCTTGGAATACTAATAGCTTAAACCATCCGATTAAAAGGAAAAAGATTTTCAAAGTATTCCAAAGACTGAATGCACATATTATTTTTGCACAAGAAACTCATGTGAAGAAAGAGGACAAGTATCACATTTTTAGGTTTTGGAGGGGTCAACAGTACCATTCGAATTCGAATGCTAAAGTAAGGGGAGTTTCAATTTTTATTGACTCCTCTATTGCATTTGTCCAACACGATATTTTTTCGGATCCGAATGGTAGATTTTTGTTAATTACTGGCTTACTTTTTAACAAAAAAGGTTGCTATGGTTAATGTTTATGCTCCAAATGTGGATTATCCCAATTTTTTAAGTCCTTATTTACTTCTCTACCTAATCTAAATGAATATAAGTTAATAATGGGTGGTGACTTTAATTGTTGTTTAAATCCTTTGTTGGACAGATCTATATCTACTCAGACTTTACCTAATAAGTCGGCCACTTGTATTAACTCTTTTTTGACTGATAATGGAATTTTTGATATTTGGAGATTTCGGCATTCTAAGGACAAAGAGTTTTCATTTTTCTCACATGTTTATCATTCCTACTCGAGAATTGATTATTTTTTATTGACTCTTGTTTTATTCCATCAGTAATTGGTTGTAATTATGATATTATAGCCATTATATGCTCCATTAAAACTTTCTATTAAATTTATGGATACAGCTTCTAATGCTAGACAATGGCAATTTGATTCTACCTTATTGCAAGATCCGGATTTTATTAAATTTATGAAGGAACAGATTGATTTCTTCTTTTCAACTAATTCCACGTATGATATTTCTTGCGGAATATTTTGGGACACTTTTAAAGCATATAAATGTGGACAGATTATCTCCTACTCCGTTGGTCTGAGAAAACGCATTAAGAAGGAAACTCTTTTATTGGTTGAAAAAATTAAAGAGATTGACAAGAAATATTCGACTACTCCTAGTGAGGAGCTTTACAAACAAAGGGTTGAACTTCAAATGGAACATAGTTTATTACTTACATCTCCGATTGAAGATCAATTAATGAAAACCAGATCAGATTTTTATATACATAGTGATATATTGGGTAAACTGTTAGTGAGTCAATTGAAGAATGCTTCGGGTAAACGTCAAATTACTAAGATTCGTCAGCAGAATGGGGATCTGACAGTTAACTATGATGAGATAAACAAATCTTTTCAAGAGTTTTATACCTCCCTGTATCATTCTGAATTCCCTCATGATTATAATACCATATATGATTTTCTTAGGAAATTGAATTTTCCAAAATTATCATCTGATGATCTTTCAATATTAGAAATTCCTATTACGGATGCAGAAATTAAAGGGGTTATTTCCTCTATGAATTATGGGAAAGCACCAGGTCCAGATGGGTATACTGTAGAATTTTTTTTTAATGTTTTTCCACTACACTTTCTCCTCGGTTATTCAGGGTTTTTGAAGAAACAATTAGATTGGGTAATCTGCCACAATCTTTTTATAGAGCTTCCATTTCTTTAATATTGAAGAAAGATAAAGACCCTGTGCATCCTATAGACCAATATCTTTATTGAATGTAGACTCCAAGATCTTTTCCAAGTTACTGGTGTCCAGGCTGGAGAAGGTATTACCTCAAATTATCTCAGAAGATCAAACTGGTTTTATTAAAAATTGCTATTCTTTTTTCAATGTTAGGAGATTATTGAATATTGTTTATACTCCTTCACATAGCACTTCAGAATGTGTCATTTCATTAGATGCAGAGAAAGCATTTGATAGAGTTGAATGGCCATACTTATTTACTGTGCTTGAGAAGTTTAATTTTAGTCCGACATTCATTTCCTGGATTAAACTGATATATCATACTCCAGTAGCCTTGGTGCCTACTAACAATCAAAGATCTCCCTTTTTTCGTTTATTTCAGGGTACTAGACAAGGCTGTCCTCTTAGTCCATTATTATTTAATATTGCTTTAGAACCTTTGGCAATTGCTATCAGAGAATCACAGAACATTTTTGGCATTACTCATGGGACGGATATACATAAGCTATCATTATATGCAGATGATTCATTATTATTTATTTCTGATCCTGAGAAATCCATTCCTGCAGTTATATCATTGTTGGCTCAATTTAGTAATTTTTCCGGGTATAAATTAAATCTTAATAAGAGTGAATTGTTTCCTTTAAATAGACAGGTTCCAATGTATGGAAATTTACCTTTTAAATTAGTTAATGACTCTTTTATTTATTTAGGGATTAAAATCACCAAAAACTATAAGGACATTTAAGGTTAATTTTTTACCCCTAATCGATCAGATTAAATGTTTATTTACTAAATGGTCACCAGTATCTTTATCTCTGATAGGTCGGATTAATGCTATTAAGATGGTTATTTTACCCAAGTTTTTATATGTATTCCAAGCGATACCAATTTTTATTCCGAAATCTTTTTTTGCTAATGTTGATTCAAAAATTTCCTCATATATATGGCAGAATAAAAATCCTAGATTAGGTAAAAAATATTTACAGAAGGCAAGGAAGGAAGGTGGATTGGCATTGCCTAATTTTAGATTTTATCATTGGGCAGTCAATATCCGATATTTGATACGTTGGTTAAAGGATTGGGATTTATCTTTTAGCCCTCATTGGGTGAACCTGGAAATTAAATCTGTACAAGGATTTTCATTGGGTTCTATTTTAGGGTCTTCTCTTCCCTTTGCTCTTTCTAAATTGCAGAAACGAATTGACAATCCAATAGTTAAACATACTTTACATAAATGGTTTCAATTTCGGAAATTTTTTGGGTTGACTCAGTTTGTTTTAAATATTCCTATTGTATCCAATTGCTTTTTTTATCCTTCTATTATAGACCAAGCTTATTCAGCTTGGGATTACTACATTTTTCCGATTTATTTTTGCATAATTGTTTTATGTCTTTTGAACAATTATCTAATAAATATAATTTGCTTAGATTTCATTTTTTTAGATATTTACAGATCAGGAATTTCTTAAATACTGTACTTCCTACCTTTCCAAATCTTGTGTCTTCAGGTATTTTGGAGAATTTGTTTGAACTAAATCCTTCTCAGAAAGGGCTAATATCAAAACTTTACAATATAATTATGAAGATACATTCAGAGCCCTTCTATAAGATTAAAAATGATGGGGAAAGAGAACTTAACCTTACTATCCCTATTGAGAATTGGGATAAAATTCTTCAATTAGTTAATACATCATCTATATGTGCTAAACATTCACTAATACAGTTTAAGGTTGTGCATAGGGCTCATATGTCCAAGGATAAATTGGCTCATTTTCATTCCTATATAAATCCTATTTGTGACAGATGTCATTCAGAGATAGCGTCTTTAACTCATAAGTTCTGGTCTTGTCTGCTTTTGAAAAAATATTGGAAAGACATTTTTGATATTATTTCCACGGTATTGAACATTAATTTACAACCTCATCCTATTACTGCAATTTTTGGTTTACCAATGATGGACTCACTTCATTTATCCTCTTCTGCTTGTCGAATGATTGCATTTCTTACATTAATGGCTAGAAGATCTATTTTGTTGAATTGGAAAGAAATTAATCCTCCTACCATATTTCATTGGTTTTCTCAAACTATGTTATGTCTAAATTTAGAAAAAATTAGAAGTGTTGTATTTGATACTTCTATTAAATTTGAAAAGATATGGAGACCATTTATTCAATATTTTCATATGATGTAATACGACCCTGTTCCAAGCCTATTTGTTTTTCCAGTTTTGATTTTACATATGTTGAGAGGGTTGGAGTTGACGACACTGATGATTTTGTATCTTTGTTAGATATTATAAACAGCTCTTTTTTTCATTTTTTCTTTTCCCCTTTTTTCTTTTTTCATTTTTTTTCTTATTAGTTATTAGATTGTTAGATTAGTTTTTTTTGCATAATTTTTTTTCTTTTTCTGTTTTCTGTTTTTTTTTAATACATATTATGATATACCTAGGTTTGCCTTGTTTATTGGTTACTTGTATCGTCCATGATTTGGGAAGACTCATTTATACTGTAACTATTGGTTATGTATTCTTTCATGTTCAGTTGAAATGTGTATGTTTGTAATCCCATTATCTATGTATCAATCTTATTATGTTGATATTAATAATAATAATAAAAAGATTGAAAAAGAAAGAAAAAAGAGTACATACTTCAGTATCAGGGAGTTAAGGACAAAGAGCGATCCCAACTGCACTGGATATATTTCTGGAGGAGATATTAAAAATCCTGCATTTATGAGCAACTTTCTTGGCCTCAGGTTGTTCCAAAGGATTTCACTAGTAATCAATTACTTTGAGTATGGTTTCTGGTATAATATTGTGGTGACCCACTTTCCAACACACCCAAACCAGCTCACAAAATGGCACGCAGCGGCAAAGAGGCCGGCCCCAAAAAGGGTGCCAGGCCTTCTTCACCAGCAAGGAGAAAAGCCCGCGCGCGGGAAGGGACTGTGAATATGTGCCTCCTACAGCATTCCCACCCGGGGAGGGCAGAAACCGGAAGGCTTAAAAGCAAGGCTGCGAAGTTTGAATAAATCTTTTACACAACTGCAACTGGCCATCTGCATGTCGTTATTCCAGCGCTGTGTGTAGCACACCACTACAATTGGTGACCCCGACGGCCCAAACGATATTAGGACAAAGATGAACGATGCCGCATCTGTTCATGCAGTTTCATTAAAACTGCCAAGCTTCTGGACGCTGCGACCTCACCTATGGTTCCAGCAAGCAGAAGCCCAATTCCACATTCGGCAGATAATCTCAGATTCCACATGTTACAGCCGCCCAGGTTGAGGAGTTCATACAGTCGCCCCCAGAGGACGGCTAATATACAGCATTCAAAGCCCTGCTCATAAGGACTTCTGGACTCTCATGGTGCGAGCAAGCTTCCCACTTACTGCACCTGGATGGATTGGGAGACAGGCCGCCGTTGGCATTAATGAACGAGGTGCTGGCCCTGGCTGAAGGATACAAGCCCTGCCTCATGTTTGAGCAGGCATTCCTAGAGCAGTTGCCCGAGGACATATGTCTGCTGCTGTCCGATGCGGATTTCAGCAACCCCCGGAAGGTGGCGGCCCAGGCAGATGTGCTGTGGAAAGCCAAGAAGCAGAGTGGGGTGTCCATCGCACAGATCACCAAGCTATGTGCCCAACAGCAGACCAGACCAGGCCCGGCAGCAGAGCCCACAAAACCCGGAGGCAGGAGTGCAGAGGCCAACAAACAATGGTGCTTCTACCACCAGCGGTGGGGCACAGAAGCCCACCACTGTAGCCCGCTCTGCAACTTCCTGGGAAACGCCAGGGCCAGCCGCCGCTGATGGCTATGGTGGCTGGCCATCGGGATAGCCTCCTGTATGTGTGGGACAAACAGTCAGGACACAGCTTTTTGATCAAAACCGGAGTTGAGATCAGCGTCTTACCTCCGGCGAGTTACGACACCCACAGCAGAGAACCGGGACCCACCCTGAGGGCCGTGAATGGCAGCACAGTAAGGACCTACAGTACCTGTACGGTGCGGCTACAGTTCGGCTCCAGCCGGTTCACGTGGGACTTCACACTGGCTGCCATGGCCCAACCACTCCTGGGGGCGGATTTTTTGTGAGCTCACAGCCTGCAAGGGAAGAGACTAGTCCACGCTAAGACTTTTCAAACATTCTCCCTGGGTGTAGCCAAGTTGCCAGCCCCACACCTGGACTCCATCACGCTGTCCGACAACGAATTCACCAGAGTCCTGGCAGACTTCCCATTAGTTCTGGCACCACAGCTCACGGCAGCCATGCCCAGACACGGAGTGCAGCACCACATCCTGACCCAGGGACCACCCCTCCACGCCCGCGCACAAAGGCTTCCCCTGAACAAGCTCTAACTGGCGAAGGAGGAGTTCAAGAGGATGGAGGAATTGGGGATCATACTGTGGTCCGACAGCCCATGGGCCTACCCCCTGCACGTGGTGTCCAAAGCAACAGGGGGCTGGAGACCATGCGGCGACTACTGCAGGCTGAACGAGGCTACAACTCCAGACCGCTACCCTGTGCCACACATTCAGGACTTTGCAGCAAACCTGCACGGCGCACAGATCTTCTCCAAGGTAGACCTCGTCCGGGGATAACATCAAATCCCGATGCATCCAGACGGCGTCCCCAAAACGGCACTCATCACCCCGTTCGGCCTTTTCAAATTCCTCCGAATGCCGTTCGGCCTAAAGAATGCCGCACAGACATTCCAGCAGCTCATGGATGCGGTGGGACGCAACCTGGACTTTGCATTCATCTATTTGGATGACATCCTCATAGCCAGCAGCAGTTGTCAGGAGCATCTGTCCCACCTCCGTCAACTCTATGCCCGACTGAGTGAATACGGCCTAACATCAACCCGGCCAAATGCCAGTTTGGACTCAACACCATCAACTTCCTGGGCCATAGGATTACTAAAGACGGGGCAACCCCTCTGCCCGCTAAGGGAGATGCGGTCCGCCATTTTCCCCGACCCAACATGCTCAAAGGCCTTCAGGAATTCGTGGGTATGATGAATTTCTACCACCGCTTCCTCCCCTCAGCAGCCCGAATCATGTGCCCCCTGTTCACCCTGATGTCAGGTAAGGGTAAGGACATTACCTGGGACGAAGAGGCTGCAGCCGCTTTCGTTAAAACCAAAGAAGCCTTGGCAAATGCCGCGATGCTAGTGCACCCCAGAACAGACGTCCCTACCACCCTCACAGTGGACGCATCCAACACAGCAGTTGGTGGAGTGCTGGAACAACTCATCGAGGGTCGCTGGCAACCCCGGCGTACTTCAGCAAACACCTGCGACCGCCCGAGCTCAAATACAGTGCTTTCGACTGAGAACTGTTGGTGCTATACCTGGCAATCCGGCATTTCAGGTACTTCTTAGAAGGTCGGCCCTTCACCGCGTTCACGGACCACAAACCGCTTACTTTTGCGTTCACGAAGCTATCCGATCCCTGGTCGTCCCGCCAGCAGCAACATCTGTCCTATATCTCCGAATACACGATGGACATCCGGCATGTCTCGGGAAAGGACAACGTCGTGGCGAACGTTGACCAACCATCCAGGGGTGGACTATGCGGCACTGGCAGAGGCACAGCAGGCAGGCGATGAGATCCCTAGTTACAGAACCGCAGTCTCCGGTTTGCAGATCCAAGACTTCCCCGTAGGCCCAGGTGAGAGGACCCTACTGTGTGATGTAGCCACCGGCCAACCTCGCCCCATCGTCCCAGCAGCCTGGTGGCGGCGAGTTTTCGTCTCCATTCACAACTTAGCGCACCCCTCCATCAGGACAACCGTCCGGATGGTCTCCAACAGGTTCGTTTGGCACGGACTCCACAAGCAGGTCAGTGAATGGGCCAAAATGTACATGTACTGCCAAACAGCCAAGGTGCAGCGGCACACCAAAGCCCTGCCGCAGCAGTTCCATCCCACCCACTGGCGTTTCGACCACATTCATGTGGATATCGTGGGGCCCCTGCCAGTGTCGTGAGGAGCACGGCACCTCCTGACTATCGTGGACCGGTTCACAAGATGGCCAGAAGCGGTCCCGCTCACCAACACCACCTCCGAATCCTGCACTCGAGCACTGATTGCAACCTGGGTATCTCGCTTTGGTGTACCGGCCCACATTATCTCCGACAGAGGCGCCCAGTTCACCTCCGGTCTGTGGTCAGCTATAGCCAGCCTTTCGGGGACACAGCTGCACCACACAACTGCCTACCACCCACAGTCGAACGGGCTAGTGGAGCGTTTCCACCGTCACCTGAAGTCGGCTCTCATGGCCCGCCTCAAAGGGCCTAACTGGGTGGACGAGCTCCCCTGGGTCCTGCTCAGAATCCGCACGGCGCCCAAAGAGGATCTGCACGCCTCGTCGGCCGAGTTGGTGTACGGCGCACCCCTGGTCATCCCAGGGGAGTTCATACCAGCCCCAAGGGGGCAAGAGGAAGAACCTGCAGCAGTCCTGTACAGACTACATGAGAGGCTCGGTAACCTGGCTCCCATGCCCACTTCACAGCATGGGCAGAGCCCGACCTGCGTACCCAAAGACCTGCAGCACTGTAAGTTTGTTTTTGTACGACAGGGCGGACATCGGGCACTGCTACAGCGGCCCTATGAGGGGCTGTTTAAGGTGACCAGGAACAGCGGGTCCACGTTCGTGCTGGACATTGGGAGGAAAGAGGAGGTTTTCACAGTGGACTGACTCAAACTGGCCTACGTGGACTTGGCGCAGCCGGTCGGAGCTCAGGCACCGCGGCGCAGAGGCAGACCTCCCAAACAGAGGCCGACTCTGGGGGGTGTATCGCCGGTTCCGGGGGGTGGGGGCTATGTGGTGACCCACTTCCCAGCGCACTCGAACCGGCTCACAAAGTGGCACACGGCGGCAGAGAGGCCGGTCCCAAAAAGGGCGCCAGGCCTTCTTCACCAGTAAGGGGAAAAGCCCGCGTGCGGGAAGGGACTGTGAATATGCTCCTCCTACAGCATTCCTACCCGAGGAGGGCGGAGACGGGAAGGCTTAAAAGCGAGGCCGCGAGGTTTGAATAAATCTTTTACGCAACTGCAACTCACCATCTGCATGTCGTTACTTCAGCGCTGTGTGTAGCACACCGCTACAATATAACTATATATGGAATTTACAATTCAGGCATCCATGAGTATTATTTGTATCATCACCAACAAACCAATGCAGCAAAGTAGAACTTAAGATTTTCCTTTCTCTTGACAATTATAGTTTTTTTAATGTATTTAAATTAGTGATAACTGGAGTGAGTTTATCAATACAACCAAAATAGATTTAAACATTAAAAAAAGTCAGTTATCAAGTGAGTAGGCCTCAATTTGTGAATAACCCCATTTAAAATCATTTTGTAACACTAAAACAACTGATAATAGTTTCATTAGTTCTGGCTTGATGTCTTGAAAATTAACTTTTTCTGATGCAGAAAAAGAACGTTAAAAATATAATAGATCATTGAGCTGCCCATCTCCATCTCTGTCTCCCTATCTCTCTCCCTCTCCCCTCCCTCCCACTCTGTCCCTCCACCCCTCTCCTTCTCTATCTCCATCCCCAACTCCCCACCCCTACCCCACCCTCTCCCTCCATTTCCTCTCTCCGTCCCCTCTCCCTCCCCAAAGCCCCGACCCGCTCCCTCTCTCCCTTCCCATTTCCTCATCTGCTCTGGCTCTCTCCCTCCCTGTCTCCCTGCCCCTCTCCTTCTCTTTCTCTCATCTCCCCAAAATTCTCCCTCTCCTTCCCTCCCCATCCCTCTATCTCCCCAGCTTCCCGCACCTCTTCCTCTCTCTCTTTCCCTGTCATTCCACCTGTCTCCCCTCCTTCTCCCCCACACCACTCCTCTTTCTCTCTCTCCCTCCCCATTTCCCTGTCCCTTTCTCTCTCCCCATCTCCCCGTCCCTCTCTCCCTCCCCGTCTCCCCGTCCCTTTCTCCCTCCCCGTCTCCCCGTCCCTTTCTCCCTCCCCATCTCCCCGCCCCTCTCTCTCTGGCACTCTTTCCCAATCTCTCTCCTCTACCTGACCTGCTGAGTATTTCCAGAAGTTTCTGTTATTTTACATTTTCATTTTGAAGCACCTGTGCTAAAGAAATTCTATCACCAGCAGCCTGCAGAACCTCTGGCACTGACTTTCATAGAGGTCAGGGGACAGCACAGAGGGCTAAAGGCAAAGGATTTGTGTCATTTGTCCATCATTAAGGACCCCCATCACCCAGGACATGCCCTCTTCTCATTGTTACCGGGGTAGCAGGTACAGAAGCCTGAAGGCACACACTCAGCGATTCAGGAACAGCTTCTTCCCCTCTGCCATCCGATTCCTGAATAGACATTGAACCCACGAACACTACCTCATCTTTTAAAAAATTATTTCTGTTTTTGCTCTATTTTTAATTTAACTATTTAATATACATATATAGTTACTGTAATTGATTTATTTTTTTCTATATTATCTTGTATGTCATTGTACAGTTGCCGCGAAGTTAACAAATTTCACCATGTATGCCGGTGATATCCAGCCAACTAATGCAATATCCACTTTGATCACTTTGCACTAAAATGCAGTATGTTTCTTTCTAGTAAAAATTGTGTTTGATTTAAGTTTCTCTTGTGAATGTGGTGTATCTGATGCTGTGTGCCCGTGATACTGCTGCTAGGAAGCTTTTCACTGTAATTGTTCTTACAACAATAAACTCGACTTTGATGGCATTCAATGACTGTCTCTGGAAGGAAGAAAGTTTAGAGGGCAGAGAAGATAAGAAAGGGGATCCCAGAGCCAAGAATCTGGAAAGCCGAGGGCCGTTCCAATGAAGAGTGACAATCAGAGACACACAGTGGAACAAGTGCACAGGTCTCTGAGAGCATATACATTTATTTACTTATTTAGAAGTACGGGACACTGAAAGACCATTCCAGCCCAACAAGCCACACTGCCCAAATACACCCATGTGACCAATTAACCTACTAAACAGGAAACTAGAGCACCCGGAGGAAACCCACATGATCACTTGCAGAACATGCAAACTCCTTACAGGCAGCAGCAAGAATTGAACCCGGGTCGGGTTGCAGACTTACCTCCTCGCTCTGAGGTGCGGCCGCGATCACACACCCAAACGGCGTCCCATCACCAACTGCGGCACAAGCCTTGGAGACCTGGGGCCCGCAGATTAAAATCTTCAACAGGTTGACAACCAGGAGGCCCCTACCGAGAGATACAAAGAGTGTTCACCTTAAAACATGGCAGCTTGCTGAGGTCCTGTCTCCCATGAGAAAGCACTGACGCTGGTTAGAGTCATGAGACATATCATCTCAGAATCTGGCTTATTATCACTGACGTATGCTGTGACATTGCTCTCGTGCAATCCACAAAAATATCATGAGTTACAAAAGAATTATGAAAAAATAAATAAGTAGAGCAAAATGTGAGAGAGTGTTCATTGTCCGTCAGAAATCTGAAGGATGAAGGGAAGCTGCTGTTCCTAAAACACTGAGTGTGAGATTAGAGTTATGAAGGCAGCCTTTCCCTCTTTCAGCCCAACCATCAAACACGTATTCCTACACTAAACAAGAGCGACTCTGCAAATCCCTTCACCTGTATCCTCCTCAATACTCTGAGTGCTGTTTAACTGACGCTGTACCCAAGTACTGTAGATCTACACTCACCTGGACAGGTGTGCAGTATTCTAGCACACTTATGACAGGAAAGCAGAGCGAATTCCCATTTTACACACATCATCCATTTACAGTCCCATTTTACACGCATGTCCATTTAAAGCAAATTCTCTTTTCCCCAAGACTGGCCTACAAACCAAGTGTTGGTCAGATTGCACTTGGGGTGCTGTGAGCAGTTTTAGGCACCTTATCTAAGAAAGGACATCCTTGTATGGGAGAGGGCCCAGAGGAGGCTCATTAGAATGTCCCAGGAATGAAAGGGTTAACTTCTGAGGAGCGTTAGATGGCTCTGGGCCTGTACTCGCTGGAGTTTAAAAGAATGAGTGAGATCTCATTGAAACCTATCAAATATTGAAAGGCCCTGATGGAGTGGATTTGCAGAGGATGTATCTAATACTGGGGGAGTCTAGGACCAGAGAGCACAGCTGCAGCATAGAAATACATTCCTTTAGAACAGAGATGGGGAGGAATTTCTTTAGCCAGAGGGTGGTGAATCCATGGAATTCATTGCCACAGATGGGTACTGTATACTTAAAGCAGAGATTGATAGGTACTTGATTAAAAAGAACGTCAAAGGTTACAGAGAGAGGCAGGAGAATGGGGTTGAGAGGGATAATAAATCAGCCATGATGGAATGGGGACCAGACTTGATGGGCCGAGTGGCCTAATTTTGCTCTGTCTTACGGTCAAACCAATGATGTTTCACCTACCGCTCGGCATTCAGAAGCTCCAGGCGTGTTGGTTCCGTCTCTGTTTCCCTGAACATTACACCCAATGTCTCCACGATCAAAATACAAAACCTGCAGGAACACAGAAGGAAAGTCCCGTCACAGACTCATGTTTCAGTAACTATTGTGAATTAATCTGGCAATATTGTGGTGTTAAACAAACATCGGAAAAGTGCAGAAGTTGGAAATCTGGTCATAAAAACAGAGGTGGTAGAGGTGGGTCCAATTGGAATGGGTTTATTATTGTCACATGTACTGAGACAGAGTGAAAATCTTGTCTTGCACACTGTTCATACACATCGAATCATTACAGAGTGCACCGAGGTAGAGTGTCCTCACATGCCCACTTCTTATTGCTACCATCCGGGAGGAGGTACAGAAACCTAAAGCCACACACTCAACATTTCAGGACCAACTTTCTCCACTTCATCAGATTTCTAAATGGATAATTTTTACTGCTTTTTGCTATGCTTATTTAATATAATTTTATCTATACTTCTTAGGCTCCTTACCAAGTTAAGAGCCCATGGAATTACAGGAAAGTTTCTGGCATGGTTAGAGCTTCAGCTGATTTGTAGAAAACAAAGGGTTGGAATATAAAGATTCTTTTCTGGTTGGCTGCCAGTGACTAGTGGTGTTCCGCAGGGGTCAGTGTTGGGACCACTTTTTATGCTGTATGTCAATGATTTAGATGATGGAATAGATGGCTTTGTTACCAAGTTTGCAGAAGTTACAAAGACTGGTAGAAGGGCAGGTAGTGTTGAGGAAACAGATAGGATGCAGAAGGACTTGGACTGATTAGGAGAATGTGCAAGAAAGTGGCAAATGAAATACAATGTTGGAAAATGCACAGTCATGCACTTTAGTAGTAGAAATAAATGTGCAGACTATTTTCTAAATGGGAGAAACTCCAAAAAATCAGAGATGCAAAGGGACTTGGGAGCTCTTGTGCAGAACACCCTAAAGATTAACTTGCAAGTTGAGTCTGTGGTGGGGAAGGCAAATGCAATGTTGGCATTCATTTCAAGAGGTCTAGAATATAAGAACAGGGAAGTGATGCTGAGGCTTTATAAGGCACTGTTGAGGCCTCACCTCGAGTATTGTGAACAGTTTTGGGCTCCTTATCTAAAAAGAGAGGGTTCAGAGGAGATTCACGAGGATGATTCCAGGAATGAAGGGGTTATCATACAAGGAATGTTTGATGGCTCTGGGTCTGTACTCACTGGAATTTAGAGGGATGAGGGGGGGATCTCACTGAAGTCTTTCAGATGTTGAAAGGCCTAGACAGAGTAGATGCAGAAAGTATGTTTCCCATGATGGGAGAGTTTAGGACAAGAGGGCACAACTTCAGAATAGAAGGGTGTCCATTTAAAATGGTGATGCAGAGAAATTTCTTTAGCCAGAAGGTGGTGAAATTGTGGAAGTTGTTGCCACATGCAGCTGTGGAGGCCAGGTCATTGGGTGTACTTAAGGCAGAGATTGATAGGTTTTTGATTGGACACGGCATCAAATGTTATGGGGAGAACCCCGGGAACTGGGGTTGATGAGCAGACAAAAGGATTCAGCCATGATGGAATGGCAGAGCAGACTCGATGGGCCAAATGGCCTAATTCTGCTCCTAGGTGTTATAGTCTTATTGTAATTTATATTTTTATTATTATAACGTAGTGCTGCCATAAAACAGCAAATTTGATTCAGATTCTGAACAAGGTAAAGCAGTAACAGTGCAGAATAATTTATAGCAGCCACAGAGAAAAGGCAGAGCAGATGAACAATAAAGTGCAAATCATAACGAGGGAGATTGTAAGGTCAAGAGTCCCATTTTATTGTTCTAGGGAACCACTAAATAGTCTTGTTACAGTGGGGTAGAAGCTGTCCCCAAGCCTGGTGGGAGCTTTTGGGTCATATAGAGTTATACACACAAAATTCTGGAGGAACTTATACAGGTCAGGCAGTATCTATGGAAATGAATAAACAGTCGTTATTTTGGGCCAAGACCCTTCATCGGACATCTTGTGTCATCTGCCCGAAGTGGGGGGTAGGGATGTTGGGGAGAAAGAGGATTTCCAGGGTGGGTGGGATCTTTGATTACGATGGCTACTTTACTGAGGCAGTGAGAAGTATGGACAGAGTCCACATGTTTAAAAGGCATTTGGACGGGTGAATGGACAGGAAAGGCCTAAAGGGGTACGGGCCTAATGCAGGCAAATGGGACCATCTGAGATGGACACCTTGGTCAGTGTGGACCATTTGTACAGAAGGGCCTGTTTCTGTGCCGTATAACTCTGACTCTAACTAGGAATTGCTAGAAACACTCAGCAGGTCAGAGGGAAACAGATTTATAGTTTCAGATCCAGAACTGACCTTTGGTTATGAAATGTTCATTGATTCTCCTTCCACAAATGCAGCCTAATTGGCTGAGTGTTTCCACAACTTCCTGTTACAACTGTTGATGTTGAATGGTAGTGTACTCACACTTAATGCATGGTATAATCAGACTATCAGAGCCAAAATATCCAATGCCTATTGGTCAGCTGACAACCAATTCCAGGCTGTCTTTCACTGATTGGTCATTGTTTCCGATGACACCTTGAATGTCCTTCAGTATAACTGTTTTGAATAACTGTGCACACAAAATGCTGGTAGAACACAGCAGGCTAGGCAGCATCTATAGGGAGAAGCAATGTCGGCGTTTCGGGCCTAGCCTGCTGTGTTCTACCAGCATTTTGTGTGTGTTGTTGTTTGAATTTCCAGCATCTGCAGATTTCCTCGTGTTTGCTTTTTGAATAACTGTGCTCTGGTTGCACTGGTGAGTTTTTTTGGCTATGAATAAAGGTTTATTTTGTGTTTCACCTCCTGGCTCAGGCAAGCAAACACAACACTGAAGATGGCTCTCTGCACAGTTCTCACTCTCACCAAACTAAGCCAGGCAGACAGGGAGGGCAAGAAGGAGGGAATGGAGCATCTCTGGAGGGCCAGAGAGACCTCCTGTTCTCCCACTTGTCGGACATCCTCCAGCAAACTCGAGACAGGCAGCAACAACTTCCCAAGATCAGTTCAGTTCTGGTCTCCTCATTATAGAAAGGATGTGGAAGCTTTAAAGAGGTGCAGAGGAGACTTACCAGGATGCCACCTGGATTAGACTGCTGACTTGTGAGGAAAGGTTTTGTGGGCCGGGACTTTTCTCTTTGGAGTGAGGGAGGGTGAGAGGTGACCTTTCAGAGGTGTACAAGACTTGCTTAGCGGTGTATGAGAGATCTTTAGAATGACACAGAAGCATAGTTGTTAGCTTTATGTTTTACAACTCCAGCGACCCAGGTTCAATTCTGCTGTTGTCTGTAAGGAGTTTGTACGTTCTCCCTGGGTTTCCACTGAGTGCTCCGGTTTCCTCTCATAGTCTAAAGATGTACCGGTTAGTTAGTTTATTTGTCACAGGGTGTAACTGGACAGTGTGGGTTTGTTGCGTTAGACAGACCTGTTACCGTTCTGAATCTTTAAACTATAAATTTTAAAACTTTAAAAACACTAAGAGGCACAGATCGATTAGACAGCCGGAGACTTCTTCTCAGGGCAGAAATGGCATCATTTTAAGGTGATTGGAGGAAAGTATAGGGGGTTGTCCAAGGTAGGTTTTGTTTTTAACACATAGAGTGTGATGGGTGCATAGAAGTGCTGTCGGGGTGGTGGTAAAGGCAGATACGTCGCAGACATTTAAGAGACTTTTGGATAGGCATATGGTTGAAGGAAAAATTGAGGGCTATATGGCAGGGATGTTTTAGATTGGTCTTGGAGTAGGTTAAAAGAACAGCACTTCATTCTGGGGAAGGGTCTGTACTGTGCTGGAATGTTCTATGTTCTTGCACTACTTATTTATTTTTATGACTTATAACAATTTTTATGCCTTGAACTGTGCTGCTGTTGCAAAACAACAAACTTCATGACATAAATCAGTGGTAATAAACCTCTAATATTTGATATTTCTACCCTGGGAAAAGAATGACTATCCACCCTGTCTACAGCTTTTATAATTTTATATACTTTGTAATGTGAAGCAGTAATTTACTTGCCATTCGAAAGCTGTTCCTGCCATGCTGGTCATTGATTGGACTGTTGAGGGAAGCAGCCTTGCCCACACCAACACCGATTTCCGGTTCTGGGCAACATAGGGGTATAAGAAGAGCACGTGCGAGAGACTCATTCTCTTTCCTTTGCCTCCAGGGGCTCCTCTTCACACTGAGGTCACGACCAGTGTTGGGAATATGCTGCAGATATAGCAGGGCCCACGCGCTCACTCTGTTGAATGCTTAGGTCTGCAGTTGTATAACTGGGGGAGATTTAACGAAGTACTTGTTGAGTTTGAATGTTTCGTGGCATAGTTTTGTAACTTAGGCTGGCTTAGTTGAATGTTTTACCATTTGCCTGTAAATAAGTAGTTAATGTGTTTACTCTTCTGTCTCATTTACTAAACCCGTTCCTCGTAACATACTTGGATTCTGAAACGCTCTTGTGGCACCCAAAACTAGGCCTTTCGCACTTTCCCCATTCTACTTTAGCCCTATGCTTTGCAGATGAGTGAGATCTTGGCTTGAAGAATATAATTGCCCGAACCTCTTCAGTGCCAATATTTCACTTACTGTAGGTCCTCTTTGGTTTTCCTCTGGTCTTGCTGGCGGCTCGAATCCTGCAAACTTGGCAAATGTTGCTGAAGTTTTTCCACCAGAAAGGGGTACAAGTCGTTTGACTGTGGGCACATCAGCACAGATGGAAAAGGGATTAGTGAGGGACTTGGGTGAAGAGGTCACAACCAGCTTCAAAGAGTAATGTGCTGCTCAAGGCTGGTACTAAGTGTTAACTTTGCCTTTGTACAGTAATTGGCTTATTATTGTCAATTGTACTGAGATACAGGGAAAGCTGAACAACTGAATGCCATCCAGACAGATCATTTCACCATCAAAGATGAAAGATTAGTGTTATTTGACACATGCTCATCCAAACACACAGTAAAATGTGTCTTCTGCATCAACGAGCAACACAATTGGAAATTGTGCTGTGGGCACAACAGAGCATGCCCACAACTCACTAACCCTAACACGTACGTCTCTGGAAACCGGAGAACGTACAAACTCCTTACAGACAGCAGTGGGAATTGAACACTGATCTTACCACTGGCACTGTAAAGTAATACGCTAAAGGCTATTTTACCGTGCAGCCTTGGCCCCTTGAGTAAATACAGCAAGTTCAGGTAAGGAGGAGCTGCACACTGCCTTCCTGGCCATCGGACTACAACATTCCCCGGCAAGTGTTAACAATCTGCCAACCGCACATCTCTACTTGAAATCAGATACTTTGCGAGCACACCTGTAATTATATAGACAGTGAGTTTCTTCCATTTTACAAGTAGGAACAGGAATTCTATCTAGTCTGTTAGCTTAGAACTGTGGAATCTTTTACCAAAGGCAAAAACCCACAGAGTCCATCAGACCAATGCAGGAGCTGATAACTGACCCCACATTTTCCACATAAACAAACACAATTTTCCAATCCAGACCTCTTATAAACCACCCCCCCACCCCCGCCCACACCCCTCTGCTATGTATGTGCAGAGTGAGAATGACAACGGAATAAAGGTTTATACTGAGCAACGTTAGTAACAATTCACCCTGGGCAACGTACAACGTGAAAGCAACGAACGGACCTGCCAAGATTAAAACGTGCATTCTAAGATGTGTCTACAAGCTGACGGTCACCAATCACCCTCACCCTCAGCTTGTAGACGCACCATATAATGTTTATCATTGAAACCAGCCCCCCCCCCACCCCACTGACTCAATCTACTGCCTCAAGAAAGCAGCCAACATAATCAGAAACACTTCCCACTCTGGCCATTCCGTGTTCTCCACCCCCCCCCCCCCCCCCCATCAGACAGCAAACCAAACCTCAACAGCATGTAATGGCTAACAAGGATGAGTACAGCTTCTGGGGTTGTTATAAGATTCTTGAACGAAACTCTCATAAAATGATGAACTCAATCTATTTAATCATGGCCCTTGTTCTCTGTCAACTAGCCCTGTAACTGTTACACTCTACTCTGCATTCTGTTACTGCCTGGCCGTTTGTGACTCAATGTGCTTACATCTTGAATTATCTATCTGGATAGCGCAGAAACAAATGCTTTTGATTGTACCTCAGCACAATAATAAATAAACAATAATAATAATAAACAACTGCCAATAATTCTTATGAAGAAAGGTTTACTGTGTACCCTATGAAGTTTGGATAAGTAGATGATTGGGAGGGTTTGGAGGGCAATGGTCCAGGTGTGGATTAATGGTTTGGCACAGTCTAGATGGGCCAAAAGGCCTGTTTCTATGCTGTATTACTCTAGACTGTAACCACAGCACAACTTGATTATACTAAAACCTATTTAGCACTTCTTGAAATGTGGTCACTATAACATCTTGAGAAGGACTAGCTAAAGGCAAGCTTTATTGTGCAAGACATCAACTAACAGGGAGATTGTAAAGTCAAATCAATCATCACCATCCTCATGTACTGTGTCATACGACTTGAGCAACTGACCATGATTGTTCCTGGCAAACGTTTCTACAGAAGTGATTTACCATTGCCACCTTCTGGGTAGTGTCTTTACAAAACAGGTGACCCCAGCCTTTAATTAATTTAATAGTTTAATAGTTCAATAGTTCCATTTAATATCAAAGAATGCATACAATATATAACCTGAAATTCTTGTTCTTCATAGACGTCCATGAAAATAGAAGAGTGCCCCAGAGAATGAGTGAAAGTAAAACTGTTAGAACCAAAACCCCCTTCTCCCCTCCCACACACATGCAGCAGTGGAGCAACGACCCTCTCCCCTCCCCGTCCACTCATTTCAGCAAAAAACATCAGCACCTTCTCTCCACCCACCAAGCAAGCAATAGCAAAGCCCCCAAGAAAGACCAGTCTGCAGTACAACAAAAACTAATCATTCCCCCAACAATTTAACGTACCACAGGCTCGATCTCTCCCTAATAAAGGGACAGAGAGTGTCTCACAGCAATAGGGGAAACTAACACTCACTAATCAACGGTGTTAAAGCCTGCTGCGTCCCCCCACAGTTCTCCAGCTCAAAAATCAGCAACAAACGCTCTCCCACCAACGAGAGACACGATCTGAGTACAGAGCCCTGGCAGCTGATTACTGTTCCTGATATTCTGTTTTCTCCCACAGTGCTTCAGTCAGTGTCACCGGTACAGAATCGGCTCGTCCCAAAGGCCTCAAAGCCTCGGAACCCCGAAGGCACACTCATCTCCTAGGCTGCGTCGTTGGGATATGGAGCCGTGGGAGCAGGTCCCATCACCGCAAAGAAGCAAAGTTTGAGCGTAGCGTCTTCAGAACATCAATACTCTTCAGAGATCGTCTGCCTGCAGTCAGTGGTGGCATAACCAGGACTTGTGATCTGCACCAGCTATCCATCCACCACCTGCTCCCGTGGCTTCATATGACCCTGATCGGGGTGGGGTGGGGGGTAGTTAAGCAGGTGCCCAGGTGAGCCCTGCTGGCTAGCGGAGGGAAGGAGCACCTTACACTTCCTTTGGTAGTGATGCATCTCCATCCCACCACCCAGTCAAATAAATAAAACCTTTAAAACAAAATTGCCTGAGTTCTTCAAACCTTGTCCAAAGACAGACATGTGCCCTGGAGGATACTTACTTTCCAGAAGAGTTTTTTGATGGTGAAGCTCCTGAGGGCAGTGGCTTTCAACTCCTGCAACAGGGAGCAGGTCCTCTCCGATGTGCTGCTTCCGTAAAGCAGTTCTGAGCTCAGTTGATTGAAGAGTTTATTAATTCCCTCTGAACTGACACAACACAGACCACCTCGTCATACAGAAAGCTTTCAATACTGACATACACCAAACAGGACCATTTAATGTTAATGCATTGTAATAGAAATTGATTTTAAAAAGCACGCCAGTCGCTATATTTCATTAGGAGTTTAGTGACAATTTCTACAGCTGTTCTACGGACAGCATCAGTGTCTGGTTTGGAGGCTCCACTGCACCGGAGCGGAAAAAGCTGCAGAGAATTGTAAACAGCCAGCACCATCATAGGCACGACCCTCCCTGCCATCGAGGACATTTCAATAGGTGATGCCTCAGGAAGGTGGCATCTTAAGGACCCTCACCACCCTGGACATGCCCCCTTTCATTGCTACCATCAGGGAGGAGGTACAGGAGCTTAAAGACCCACACTAAATGCTTTAGGAACAGCTTCCTCCCCTCCACCAGATTTCTGAATGGTCCATGAACACCACCTCACTAATTTGTTTGCTTTTTGCACTATTTATTATTTATATATTGTTATTGTAATTTTTACAAATTGTACTGCACTACTGTCACAGAACAAAACATTTCACAACCAGCCTGAGATAATAATCCTGATTCTGATTTTACAACAACGAACTCAGTGGGGTAAGGGGGGTCTCCAGTGGCTACAGAGGGCTCGAACGCCATCCCCAACCTTCAGGATCGTTTATTTAAATGTCTGTTCAGATGCCAAGGAGTGAGGTTTGTGGGATCGACTTACTTGTGTGCCTTGGGACCTCGTGCGGGAGATGCAGAAGCGCTTACTTGGGCGTAGGCCGGGTCCTGCATCAGCGTCGACTGCTGCAGAGAACACGGGAGAATAACAGCAGGACACGCAAAACACAGGTCAGGCAGCATCAACGGAGAGGAATAAACAGCTGACGTTTTGAATCAAAACCCTACAACAGGACTGGAAAGGAAGGGGGAAGATGCCAGAACTAAAAGGTGGGGGAGGGGAAGGAGGCTATCAGGAAGGTGAGAGGTGAAGTTAGGTGGGCAGGAAAGGTCAAGGGCTGGAGAAGAAGGAATCTGACAGGAGAGGACAATGGATCATGGGAGAATGAGGGGAACCAGAGGGAGGTGACAGGCAAGTAGGAGAAGAGAAGAGGCGAGTGGGAAGCCAGAATGGGGAATGGAAAAAGAGAGAAGGGGAAGGGAAGCTAGAGAAATCGATGTTCATGTTGTCAAATTGGAGGCTACCCATACTGAGTATGAGATGATGCTCATCCAACTCGAGTGGCCTCACCTTGGCAGTAGAGGAGGCCATGGACCAACAGGTTGGAACAGGAAAGATAAATGTAATTAAAATGCGTGGCTACCGGGAAAGTTGGCCTTTTGCGGCAGATGGAACGAAGGTGGTTGACAAAGGGGTCTCCAATCGACGTCAGATCTCACTGACATAGAGGAGGCCGCTCTGGGAGCACCTCAGTGACTCTAAGACTCACAGGTGAAGTGTCGCCTCACCTGGAAGGACTGTTTGGGGCTCCGAATGGTAGTGAGGAAGGAGGTGTAGGGGCAGGTGTAGCACCTGTTCCACTTGCAAGGGTAAGTATCTGGAGGGACATCAGTGGGGAGGGACAAATGGACAAGGGAGTCACGTAGGGAGCGATCTCTGTGGAAAGCAGAGAGTGGGGGAAGGAGGGAAAGATGCGTCTAGTGGTAGGATTCCATTGAAGATGGCTGAATTTACAGAGAGTGATGTTCTGGATGCAGAAGCTCTTGGGGTGGTAGGTAAGGAGAAGGGGAATGTTATGGCTGTGGGGATATGGGGCGAGGGCAGATGTCCAGGAATGAAGGCAAGGCAGCAGTGGCCACAAGGCACTGATGAGAAACCACAAGCGACCCTCACTTTTACTTACTATCATAAAATTGTTCCACGCACTTTTTAAATGGAGAAATATGAGAGAAGACATGGAGATGATGTAAAGATGAAGCTCCAATTCCCTTTCAACCGATTGGCTGTTTATCCTCTTCTCTGCATCTGGGATGGAGTCACATACATCGAGTTGCTGCTCCTTTTGCTGGCTCAGACATCGATTGGCTGGGAGCAGTTCCACCGGAGCCGGGTTCTCAGCCGACGCCAAGCCGCCGGCCGGCCTGTCCCTCGGAGGGACCGGCAGTGGACGGGCACTCGCAGAACTGGGCGCCGGACGCTCCTCTTTGCGCTTCTCGGACAGTTTCAGGTTCTTCAGGTCGGGAGGTGGGCGAGGGACTGCACAGGTCACTCTGGGATTGGGCTCCCCAGCAAAGGCTGCACCTTTCCTAGAGGTGATAGAAAGGCTGACTAACTTAGCTGAATGTGCATGGGGAGGAAGGTTGAGACTGCACATAGGAGCCCACCTGAAAGTCCTAATTCTAGCGTTTTCTAGTTCTGCCTTGCATTGCCAAATTCCAGTACTGTGCAAAAGTATTTGGCACACATATATAGCTAGGCTGCCCAACACCTTTGCACAGTACTGTAGTCGTTTTACATATTGCACTGTACTGCTGCCACAAAAAGAAACAAATTCCATGACATTTGTGAGTGATGATAAACCTGATTCTGATATGGGTCTCTGTTGTGGACTGAGAGTGGAAAGGGGGTAGGGAGATGGGAATTTTGGTTGGGAAAAGCGGAAGGAAAAGGGGAGGGAGTGGGAAGCACCAGAGACTTTCTGTAATGATCAATAAATTAATTGAATGGCATCAAATGACCTTGCCTGGTATCTCAGGGATGGGTATGTCTGCACCTGGCACTCCTTCTCTGCCACCCGTCCCACACCCCTCCCTTGCCATTCCCAACATCCTTTGCTCCTGCCACCACTCGTTCTCTGCTCCATGTGGACAAATACAGTACTGTGCTAGGGTCAGCAGCACAACGGGTAACTAAGTCTTTTCCACAGTACTGCAGATGACAATAAATACTCAATCAGAATCATGTTTAATATTACTGACGCACAATCATTGGCCACTTTATTAGGTACACCTGTACACCTGCTCATTAAAGCAAATATCTAATCAGCCAATCATGTGGCAGCAACTCAATGCATAAAAGCATGCAGACGTGATCAAGAGGTTCAGTTGGTGATCAGACCAAACATCAGAATGGGGGAAGAAATGTGACCTAAGTGACTTGGTCTGTGGAATGATTGTTGGTGCCAGACAGGGTGGTTTGAGTATCTCAGAAACTGCTGATCTCCTGGTATTCTCACACACAACAGTCTCTAGAGTTTTCAAAGAATGGTGTGGAAAACAAAAAAAAAATCCAGTGAGTGGCAGTTCTGAGGGTGAAAACACCTCGTTAATGAGAGAGGTCAGAGGAGATTGGATAGACTGGTTCAGGCTGACAGTAACTCAAATAACCACGTGTTACAACAGTGGTGTGCAGAAGAACATCTCTGAACACACATCGAATCTTGATGCAACAGACACCAATTGCTGGGGGAGCTCAGCAGGTCAGGCAGCATCTATGGAAATGAATAAACAGTCGACGTTTCAGGCCAAGGACTTTCATTGGAAAGTGGATGGGCTTCAGCAACAGGAGACCATGAGAAAGATAATGAAGTGGTCACTGAGTGTATTTCATGAAATATGCAGCTTTGTGGAAGCAGGACAGTGCAAGTAATGAAATAATAACTAAGATTATCTTAGATTAGTTTGTTTGTCATGTACATTGAACCAAAGTGAAACACATTTACGTATTAATATTTTTTTTCTTCTATATTACGTATTGCATTGAACTGCTGCTGCTAAGTTAACAAATTTCACGTCACATGCTGGTGATAATAAACCTGATTCTGATTCTGATCCTGAAATGGGTCACTTGCATCAAATCAAATCAGTGAGGGTCATGCTGGGCAGCCCGCAACACTTGCCACTCTTCCGCCACCAGCAAAGTAGGCCCGCATCTCACCAACCCTAATCCGTACATCGTGGAACGTGGGAGGAAACCGGCGCACCAGAAGAACTCCACGCAGTCGTGCGGAGAACGTACAAACAGCGGGAGGAATCAAACCTCGATCTTACTGCTGGCACTTCAATAGCATCATGCTAACCACTCCACTACCGTACCTCCTCTACATCTCATATAAAAAATTAAACAAATAGTATGAAAGAGGAATAGTGAGATAGTTTTCATGGGTTCATGGACTGTTCAGAAATCTGGTGGCGGAGGAGAAGAAGCTGTTCCTAAAACATTGAGATGGGGCTTCAGGCTCCTGTACCTCCTCCCTGCTGGTAGTAATGAGAAACCATGTCCGGATGGTGAGGTCCTTACTGGTGCATGAGTCACTGAGTTTTGAAGACATCCTCAATGTTGGGGAGGGTGGTGTCCATTATGGAGTGGCTGAGTTTACAACTCTCTGCAGCCTCCTTTGATCCTGGGCATTGGTACCCCCATACCAGGTGGTGATGCACCCAGTCAGAACACTCTCCACGGCACACCTGTGGAAGTTCACTCGAACCTTTGGTGAGATACCAAATCTCCTCAGACTCCGAATGAGGTAGAGCCAGTGGCGTGCCTTTGTCACGATCAAATCAGTCTGCTGGGATGTCGATAACCAGGAGCTTGAAGCTGCTGGCCTTTCCCTGAAGACGGCTGTGTGTGCCCTCCACGCCAAGGAACGTACTTTGCCAGGATGTTGCTAAGGAGGCAGTGGTTTGGTTATGAGGAGAGACCGGAGATTCTGGGCCTGGTCTCACCAGAGCACAGAAGGTTTATAGAGACAAGACTGAAGTAAATAAAATTATGAGAGGTATGAACTGGAGGAAAATTGTCCACCCATTTTAGAGATACATAATTAACTCTGAACTGATTCCACAACCTATGGACTCACTATCAAGGGTTTGACATTTCATGTTCTCAATACTACTTTATTATTATTTTGTATTTGCGCACATTGTTTTTTTGGCACACTAGTTGCTTGTCAGTCTTTGTGTGTTGTTTTTCACTGATTATGTTGTATTTCTGTGCTTTGCTGTGAGTGCCTGCAGGAAAATGAATATGGTGACATACAGTATATGGGGTGTCCAGGGAGGGGAGCTCCTCTGCTGTCTGGCCTGTCATCACTGGCGTTGTAATGGTGTTACACTAACCGCTATGTTACCGCGATGCCTGCATTAAGAAGTGTGGAAGAGCGCTCGATTTACATGGGCATAGAAGCAAGCCAAGTGCTGGAAGGTGGGATTGCTGCTGATGGAGCCCCAGTGGTCAGCAGAGAGTGAACTGTCTCCCTGCTCTTTGTACTCGAAAGAACAGATACGAAAGGCAAAGCTTCTCACACAAAAGAAATGCATCTGAGCTAGAGGATGACCTATAAAAGCTACGTAACACGAAACGAAATTAAAGTTGACACTAGGATAGTCTGAAAGGTCGGGGAAAGATTCACATTACAGCATAAAAAGAAACTCAAGAATCTGGTCCTGGTTACTTCTCAGACTCCACTGCCTTCATCTACACTGAGAAACAGAGTCACCCGAAACCCTCACCAGCACTTTGTGCTAAACCTAATTACACAAATGCCAAGCTGAATACATAAAAGACGATACCTCAAGGTTTTTCAGATATATAAAGGGTAAAAGAGAGGCGAGAGTAGGTACCAGTCTGCTGGAGTAATGAGAGGCAAAGAAAAGCAGAGAAACTTAATAAATATTCTGCATCACTCTTCACAATGGAAGACACCAACAGTATGCCAGAAACTCAGGCTCAAGAGAGTGTAGTTGCTGTCTCTAAAGGGAAGGTGCTTGGGAAGCTGGAAGCTCTGAAGATAGATGTCACCTGGACCAGACAGTGCACACCCCAGGTACCCAAGGAGACTGTAGAGACATTATTAATGATCCTTCAAGAATCAGTAGATTCTGAAATGATTCTGGAGGACTGAAAAATTGGAAATGTCACTCCACTCATTTAGAAGGGTGGGAGACAGAAGAAAGGAAATTATAGGCCAGTTAGTCTGACCTCAGTGGTTGGGAAGATGTTGACGTCAATTGTTAAAGATGTGGCTTTGGGGTGCTTGGAGGCACATGATAAAACAAGTCAAGGTCAGAATGGTTTCCTTAAGGGGAAATCTTGCCTGACAAATCTGTTGTATTCTTTGAGGAAATAACAGGCAGGATAGACAAAGGAAAATCAGTAGATGTTGTATATTTTGGATTTTTTAGAAAACCTTTCACAAGGTGCCGTACATGAGGCTTCATAACAACGTGAAAGCCTAGGGTAATTTCAGGAAAGATACTATCATAGATAGAAGATTGGCTAATTGGGAGGAGGCAAGAGTGGGAATAAAGGGGGCCTTTTCTGGTTGGCTGTCAGTTGCAAGTGGTGTTCTGCAGGAGCTGGTATTGGGACCGCTTCCTTTTACATGATATGTCAATGATTTAGATGACAGAATTGACAATGGCTTTGGGGCCAAGTTTGCAGACAATAAAAAAAGATAGGTGGAGGGGCAGGTAGTGTTGAGGAAACAGGGAGTCTGCAGAAGGACTGACAGAATGGGAGAACGGGCAAAGCAGCAGCAGATGGAAGACAGTGGAAGGAACGGTATGGTCATGTACTATGATAGAAGGAATAAAGGTGAAGACTGTTTTCTAAACGGGGAGAAAATTCAAAAATCAGAGGTACATAGGGAATCGGGAGTCCTTGCGCAGGATTCCCTAAAGGTTAACTTGCAGGTTGAGCCAGAAGTGAGGAAGGCAAATGCAACGTTAGCATTCATTTTGAGAGCGACTGAACCCCATGTTTGGATGATGATTTAAGCACCAGGCCAGATTGTGAAAGTCAGGGTATTGGGGCATGAAGAAACAGGCAGGCTGGTTCAACTCACTGCTCTGCGCCGAGATGAGGCTCTGTGGACGGTCTCTGTGTGGACGGTCTCTGTGTGGACGGTCACTCTGTGGACGGTCACTCTGTGTGGACGGTCACTCTGTGGACGGTCTCTCTGTGTGGACGGTCTCTGTGTGGACGGTCACTCTGTGGACGGTCTCTCTGTGTGGACGGTCTCTGTGTGGACGGTCTCTGTGTGGACGGTCACTCTGTGGACGGTCTCTGTGTGGACGGTCTCTGTGTGGACAGTATCTCTGTGTGGACAGTCTCTGTGTGGACGGTCACTCCATGTGGACGGTTTCTGTGTGGACAGTATCTCTGTGTGTGGACAGTCTCTGTGTGGACGGTCTCTGTGTGGACAGTCTCTGTGTGGACGGTCACTCTGTATGGACAGTCTCTGTGTGGACGGTCTCTGTGTGGACAGTCTCTGTGTGGACGGTCACTCTGTATGGACAGTCTCTGTGTGGACGGTCTCTGTGTGGACAGTCTCTGTGTGGACGGTCACTCTGTATGGACAGTCTCTGTGTGGACGGTCTCTGTGTGGACAGTCTCTGTGTGGACGGTCACTCTGTATGGACAGTCTCTGTGTGGACGGTCTCTGTGTGGACAGTCTCTCTGTGTGGACGGTCTCTCTGTGTGGACGGTCTCTGTGTGGACAGTCTCTCTGTGTGGACGGTCTCTCTCTGTGTGGACGGTCTCTGTGTGGACGGTCTGTGTGTGGACGGTCTCTGTGTGGACGGTCTCTCTGTGTGGACGGTCACTCTGTGTGGACGGTCACTCTGTGGACGGTCTCTGTGTGGACGGTCTCTGTGTGGACGGTCTCTCTGTGTGGACGGTCTCTCTCTGTGTGGATGGTCACTCTGTGTGGACGGTCTCTCTGTGTGGACGGTCACTCTGTGTGGACGGTCTCTCTGTGTGGACGGTCTCTGCGTGGACGGTCTCTGCGTGGACGGTCTCTCTGTGTGGACGGTCTCTCTCTGTGTGGACGGTCACTCTGTGTGGACGGTCTCTCTGTGTGGACGGGCTCTCTGTGTGGACGGTCACTCTGTGTGGACGGTCTCTGTGTGGACGGTCACTGTGTGGATGGTCACTCTCTGTGGACGGTCTCTCTGTGTGGACGGTCTCTCTGTGTGGACGGTCACTCTCTGTGGACGGTCTCTCTGTGTGGACGGTCTCTCTGTGGACGGTCTCTCTGAGTGGACGGTCACTCTGTGGACGGTCACTCTGTGTGGACGGTCACTCTGTGGACGGTCTCTCTGTGTGGACGGTCTCTGTGTGGACGGTCTCTCTATGTGGACGGTCTCTGTGTGTGGACGGTCTCTCTGTGTGGACGGTCTCTCTGTGTGGACGGTCTCTGTGTGGACGGTCTCTCTGTGTGGATGGTCTCTGTGTGGACGGTCTCTCTCTGTGTGGACGGTCACTCTGTGTGGACGGTCTCTGTGTGGACGGTCTCTCTGTGTGGACGGTCTCTCTCTGTGTGGATGGTCACTCTGTGTGGACGGTCTCTGTGTGGACGGTCTCTCTCTGTGGACGGTCACTCTGTGGACGGTCTCTCTGTGTGGACGGTCTCTCTGTGTGGACGGTCTCTCTCTGTGTGGACGGTCACTCTGTGTGGACGGTCTCTGTGTGGACGGTCTCTCTCTGTGGACGGTCACTCTGTGGACGGTCTCTCTGTGTGGACGGTCTCTCTCTGTGTGGACGGTCTCTCTGTGTGGACGGTCTCTCTTGTGGACGGTCTCTGTGTGGACGGTCACTCTGTGTGGACGGTCTCTCTCTGTGGACGGTCTCTCTCTGTGTGGACGGTCTCTCTTGTGGACGGTCTCTGTGTGGACGGTCTCTCTGTGTGGACGGTCTCTCTCTGTGGACGGTCTCTCTCTGTGTGGACGGTCTCTCTGTGTGGACGGTTTCTGTGTGGACGGTCTCTCTGTGGACGGTCTCTCTGTGTGGACGGTCTCTCTGTGGACGGTCACTCTGTGTGGACGGTCTCTGTGTGGACGGTCTCTCTGTGGACGGTCTCTCTGTGTGGACGGTCTCTCTGTGGACGGTCACTCTGTGTGGACGGTCTCTCTGTGTGGACGGTCTCTCTGTGGACGGTCACTCTGTGTGGACGGTCTCTGTGTGGACGGTCTCTCTGTGTGGACGGTCTCTCTCTGTGTGGACGGTCACTCTGTGTGGACGGTCTCTGTGTGGACGGTCTCTCTCTGTGGACGGTCACTCTGTGGACGGTCTCTCTGTGTGGACAGTCTCTCTCTGTGTGGACGGTCTCTCTGTGGACGGTCACTCTGTGTGGACGGTCTCTCTGTGGACGGTCTCTCTGTGTGGACGGTCTCTCTGTGGACGGTCTCTCTGTGTGGACGGTCTCTCTGTGGACGGTCACTCTGTGTGGACGGTCTCTGTGTGGACGGTCTCTCTGTGGACGGTCTCTCTGTGTGGACGGTCTCTCTGTGGACGGTCACTCTGTGTGGACGGTCTCTCTGTGGACGGTCACTCTGTGTGGACGGTCTCTCTGTGTGGACGGTCTCTCTGTGGACGGTCACTCTGTGTGGACGGTCTCTGTGTGGACGGTCTCTCTGTGTGGACGGTCTCTGTGTGGATGGTCACTCTGTGTGGACGGTCTCTCTCTGTGTGGACGGTCTCTCTCTGTGTGGACGGTCTCTGTGTGGACGGTCTCTCTGTGTGGACGGTCTCTGTGTGGACGGTCTCTCTCTGTGTGGACGGTCTCTGTGTGGACGGTCTCTCTGTGTGGACGGTCTCTCTCTGTGTGGACGGTCACTCTGTGTGGACGGTCTCTCTGTGTGGACGGTAACTCTGTGTGGACGGTCTCTCTGTGTGGACGGTCTCTCTGTGTGGATGGTCACTCTGTGTGGACGGTCTCTCTCTGTGTGGACGGTCTCTCTCTGTGTGGACGGTCTCTGTGTGGACGGTCTCTCTGTGTGGACGGTCTCTGTGTGGACGGTCTCTCTCTGTGTGGAGGGTCACTCAGTGTGGACAGTCTCTGTGTGGACGGTCTCTCTATGTGGACGGTCTCTCTCTGTGTGGACGGTCACTCTGTGCCGACGGTCTCTTTCTGGCCTTCAGTTCAGAGTGTTACTTGCTTGCATTTATTGTTTGCATGATTTGTCTTTTTTCCTGCACATTGGGTGCTGGACTGTCTTCATTTTCATTTACTTTTGCGTTTGTTTTGTGGCTGCTGTAAGGAGAGGAATCTCAACGGTGTGTAACGCATACAGACTTCATTCACAAATATACTTTGAACCTTTGAAATCAGCCATGATGGAATGACAGAGCAGACTGGATGGGCCAAATGGCCTAATTCTGTTCCTTTATCTTATGGTCTGGGCTGAAAGACTTTTCCCACCTGTACCACTTTATGGCTTGTTGACTCCATGGTACATCTCCGGACAAATAAACAGCAGAGCTGGCTCAAAGGATGCCAGTCCCCCTTTCCTGGAGTTTACGAACATCTGACTGAATGGGAAACTGAAAAGGCAGAGAGATCTAGAGAGGAAATTCCAGAGTTTAGAGACTGTCAGTGGTAGGGCTCTGAAACTGGGCTCATACAGGGGAAATACGATTCAGGCCTGCAAGGTAGCGAGGGTAGAAAAAGCTGGAGCCGCTTAACGTGGGCATGGAGCCGCTTAAGGTGGGCGTGGAGCAGCTTAACGTGGGCATGGAGCCGCTTAACGTGGGCATGGAGCTGCTTAACGTGGGCATTGAGCCAGGCAGTATAGGATCAGAGCACAGCTATAGTCCAGACTGAAGCCAAGACAGACAAGGGCTGGGATTAAAGTAGTACTGAAGGCATTTCCTTAAGAAACAAAAAAAAAATTGGTCAAGGAAACAGGAAAAATTAAAAAAAACAATGATAGTTTGTAACCCTCCCTCCCTTTCTATTCTGCCTCCTACTCCTTTCCTTTTCAGTCCTGATGAAGGGTCGTGACCCGAATCACTGACTGTTTATTCCCCCCACCAAATAAATTCTGCCGGCTCAGTTCTTTCAGCTCTTCAAGTATTGCTTATGATTTCCAGCATCTGCAGAGTACCTTGACTCAATGATGTAAGGACTCCCATTCCAATCCGACAAACAAATCCCTCCCCAACTTTCTGACTCACTCCACCTCCTCTGCCTCGACAGCTGGGAAAGCAAAGAACAACGCTTAGAGTAAAATCTGTGAGCCCAGTTCAAGTCTCAGAGGGAACGAGCCATTTACTGGATCCAGAGTGGGGAATGGCAGCACAACTCGGAAAAGCTGTCACAGAAGCATGGCAAACATGAGGAAATCTGCAGATGCTGGAAATTCAAACAACACACACAAAATGCCGGTGGAACACAGCAGGCCAGGCAGCATCTATAGGGAGAAGCACTGTCGACATTTCAGGCCGAGACCCTTCGTCAGGACAGTAGCATAGCAGCTGGTGTAAGGCTTTATAGCACCAGCGATCGAGGTTCCTACACCCTCCCCACGATCCGGTTCCTCCCACGTTCCAGACGTGCGGGTTAGTGAGCTGTGGGCATGCCATGTTGGCGCTGGAAGTGGGCAGCTCTTGTGGCACATCCCCAAACACAAACGACACATTGCACTGTTTGTTTTGACAAATGAAGCCAATCCTTAACTCTTTTATATTTAACTATTTTTACCCCAGGCAGGATCTCCTATTTTGTACACAATATTTTCAATATTAAATTGAAAACATTCGAGTAATCTGCTTATTATCAACAAAGTGAGTGGCCACTCAGGGCTACGGATTGTGCACTTCGAGTGGCCGATTGCTTCACCTTCCACTGATATACAGTACAGTCACATCTCAGGGTATATCCTGATGAGCTTTTATCCAGCCATTGTTGAGAGTGTTGTGACCACCTCTATTACCGATTGGTTTCCCGCTGCCTCCTCCCTCTCCAAGCCAGGTTGCTGTGAGTCGTTCACACAGTGGGGAAGATCACTGGCTGGCAGCTACCGACATTAAAAGACCAGTCCATCACCAGAGTGCAGAAAAGAGTTCAAAAATTACTTCTGACTCCACCCACCTGTTTTCCGAATTCCCATCAGGGAGACACTACGAGTCCATCACCACCAGGACTGCACGTCACCTCTGAAGCTTCTTTCCGGTAGCTATCCAGCTTCTCAGAAAAACTCACTCAGGTGTAATCCCGACTGTCCCTGCACAACATCCGTTAAATGGTCTTTCCTGCTCTCCTCATTCTGTTGATAATTATGTAATCTGCTCATACATTCACATTTACTTAAGTTTGATCATTAATGTTTGCACATAAGACCATACGAAATAGAAGCAGAATTAGGCCATTCAGCCCATCGAGTCTGCTTTGTCATTCCATCATGACTGATCCTGGAACCCACTCAACCCTATACACCTCCCTTCTCACCACATCCTTTGTTGCTCTGACCGATCAGGAAACTATCAACTTCCACCTTAAATACCCACGGACCATTGACATATACTGCTGACCATTCTGCTAATTGTTGATTGCTGATGGCTGTTTACACTATTGTCTTGTAAACTGTTGGTGCTATTACGTTGTCTGTTCTGGTATTGTCCTGTGTTTTATGCTTGGCACCAAACCACAGTCAGTTCTGGGATGTTTCATACTCTGACAATAAAGGGATTCAGATTCGAATTCAGATCTCTGCTGTCCCTACACTCAGTGGCCACTTTATTAAGAACACTTGTACACCTGCTCATTGATGCAGATATCTGATCAGCCAATCATGTTGTAACAGCTCAAGGCATAAAAGCTTGGTCAAGAAGTTCAGTTGTTTAAATCAAACACTGGAATGGAAAAGAAATATGATCTGAATGACTTTGACTGTGGAATGAGTGTTGGTGCCAGATGGGGTGGTTTGAGTATCTCAGAAACAGCTGATCTCCTGGGATTTTCACTAACAGTCTCTCGAATTTACAGAGAATGCTGTGAAAAACAAAATTCATCCAGTGAGCAGCTGTTCTGTAGGTGAAAACGCCTTGTTAATGAGAGAGGTCAGAGGAGAATGGGCAGATTGGTTCAAGCTGACAGGAAGCTGACAGTAACACAAATAACCATGCGTTATAACCGTGATGTGCAATGGAGCATCTCTGAACACACAACACATCGAACCTTGAAGTGGATGGAATAGAAAACCACAAACATAAACTCAATGGACACTTTATTAGGTATATGAATACATAATAAAGCAGCCACTGAGTATATGTAGTCACATATATTTAATGTCAGACTACGAATTAGAACTCTGAGTGCACATTCTGTTTTATCAAAGTACGTATATGTCACCCGATGTTACCCTCAGTTTCATTTCCTTGCAGGCATTTGCAGTAGAATAGAGATTACTATAGAATCAACAAAACATGAAGACTGACAAACAACCAATGTGCAAAAGAGGACAAACAGTACAAATACAAAAATTTTAATGAATAAGTAACTAAAAAATACTGAGAGCATGAATTCTGGAGTCCTTGAAAGGGAGTTGTGAAATCAGTTCGGGGTTCAGGTGAGCAAAGTTATCCACACTGCATGGTTGAAGAGTAATAACTGTTCTGACCTTGATGGCGTGGGATCGAAGAATCCAGTACCTCCTTCCCAATGACAGCAGTGAGAAGAGAGCCTGGCCTGTGTTGCAGAAGTCCCTGATGCTGCTTTCCTGCGGCAGAACTTGTAGATGCATTCAATGGTGGGGAGGGCTTTACCCATGATGAACTGGGCCATATCCACTACTGTTTGTAGGATTTTCCTTTCAAGGGTATTGGTGTTTCCATACCAGGTTGTAATGCAGCCAATCCAGATCCATCATCGAGACAGGTATACCTCAGCCTATACTACCTGAGGAGATTCGGTAGCTCACCAGATCTCTGCAGGTGTACTGTGGAGAGCATCCTGGCCACTTGCATCACTGCCTGCTACGAAGGCTCCAATGCACAGGATCGAAAGAGGCTGCAGAGGGTTGTAAACTCGGCCAGCTCATCATAGGCACTAGCCTCCCCACTAAGGACATCTTCAAAAGAGAGTGTCTCCCGAAGGGACACCACCATTGTGATATTTCATTTTTTGTTTTAATTTAGTGATACAGTGCGGAATGAGCCCTTCTGGCCCTTCCCGCTGCACCACGCAGCAACCCCCGACAACGCGATTTAACCCTAACCTAACCACAGGGCAATCAACAATGATTTTGGACTGTGGGAGGAAACCAGAGCATCTGGGGGAAATCCACACATTCCACAGGGAGAACGTACAGACTCCTTACATCGGATGTCAGAATTGAACTCTGAACTCTGCCGCCCCGAGCTGTAATAGAGTTGCACTAACACTGGTGCTGAAACATGGCCTCTTCTCATTACAATCATCGGGGGTACAGGAGATCGAAGACACGCACAACGCTTTAGGAACAGTTTCTTACCCACCTCCATCAGTTTTTCAGGCAGACTGTGGACACTACTTCACTTTTTTTGCACCACTTTTTAAAATATTTCTTATTGTAACATAGTAATTCTTTTACATATTGCACTGCTGCCACAAATTTCACAGGAAGCGTCAGTGATATAAATCTGATTCTGATTTGGGGACACAGTCTCTAAAAGATTCGCCATCCCTGCTATAGATATCTCGTGAAAAGTGGGATAAGTATCAGCTTCACTGGAATCATACACTTCTTTCCTTCTTTCGATGTTGTATGTGGTTCAATCATCGGAAAAAACCCTACCTGAGAGAGGATTCCCTCAGAGGCTTGATCTGCTTGGAGTTGAGTTTACCTGGGCTGCTGAGGGCTTCCTGGTTTGTCTCAACTGAAAAAGAAAATACTCTGTTTTAAATAAATGCTTCTATAAAAATATTACTAATATTAAACAGTACATATACTTCAAAACCGCAACCCTTTACGTGAAGTACCTGCACTTTCTGGTGGGGAGAGGAGGGACTGAAGGGGGTAGTTTCTCTTTCTCCCTCTGCCGTGACGCCAGTGAATGAACAGTGCCCCCTGCTCAGAGGGAGAATAAATTGACCATGATGGAATTGTGGAGCAGAGTCCAACAGCCTGACTCTACTCTGGCGTATTATGGTCTTGAGCCTCCCCAATATTCCGCACTTGCTCAAGAGGTGATGCCTCAATGTGGCATCCATCGCTAAGGACCCTCAACATCTGGGACACGTCCTCTTCTCGTTACTACCGTCAGGGAGGAGGTACAAGAGCCGGAAGGTATGCACTCCACATTTTCGGAACAGTTTCTTCCGACCTGCATTCAATTTCCGAACAATCCATGAACACTATCTCACTGGTCCTCTTCTGCGTAATTTGATATTTATACTTTTATTATAACTTATAAAACATTGGTATAGCTACACTCTTATGCTGCCACATAAGGACAAATTTCATTAGCCAGAGGTTGATGAATCTGTGGAATTCATTACTACAGATGGCTGTGGAGGTCAAGTCATTGGGTATATTTAAAGTGAGGTTGATAGGTTTCTGATTGGTAAGAGTTATGGGGAGCAGGTTGAGAGGAACAATAAATCAGCCATGACCAAATGGAGGAGCTGACAATGAGCCAAAAGGCCTAATTCTCCTCTACGTCTAATGGTATTGTGGGATGGGGGCCAAATGCAGGTGAGTGGCACTGTGGTCATGTGGACGAGTTGGCCCGAAGGGTGTCTTTCTATGCTCTATTTCTCTATGTCCCTATATTCTGTGAAGACCAAAAGGAGGTCATTCAGCCCATCTGGTTTACACCAGCTATCAGAGAATTCCAAGGCTTGGATGTCAGCCGTAGATTTTTATTTTACAGAGAGTGGTGGGTGTCTGAAATGCCCTGCCAGGGGTTGTGCTGAAGGCAGATAAATTAGGGGCATTTAAGAAACTGTCAGATGGGCAGATGGATGAAAGCAAAGTGGGAGGGAGGGGTTAGATTGATCTTGGAGAGTCGTTAAAAGGTTGGCACAACATTGAGGGCCAAAGGACCTGCACTGTTCTATAACTACCCCATGACAGTCATCGGTCAGTAACACACTGAGCTTTCGGGAAGCTTCTCCATGCAGCCTAGCTGTTGCCTGAAAGTGGCTGTAATCATCACCTGCAAAGCCCCCCGCCCCAGCATATTAATGCACACGCTTAATCCTCCTGTTCCCATGTATTTCCATATGAACCAAGGCCACGGTCACGGGCTACTCCTGAACAAGAGTCAGCAAGAACTTCTGCAATAAGCTATCATCTTTAAAAAGAGAAGCAAAAATAATTAATAAAATTGAGAGGCTGCACAGATTTGGAGAGCACGACGACTCCAAAATGTTACGTTGGGTAATTTATTGAAGACAGAGGAATGTTTCTTCTTCTGCTTCCCACTGTATTTACTATTGCAATTAGAACCTTCTGTGTTGCCTTTATGGCAGTTATTTAGTTTATAATATTTTCGCTTTAGTAAGTCGTTTGTTAGCATTGTAGTTAAAGTTAGGATTGTTTAAAGTAAATTCGTTCTCTGTGATATATCGCGGCATGCGATGACGTCACATCCGGTTTTGCCGCGTCCTGTGGTAAAATACCGGTTTGGAGAAACGGGAAGGTGGGGGCCACACATGTGCGAGTCCAGCGCAAGAAAAGTTGTCTCTCTACGCACTAGGAACATAGTGAGGTAACGCCATAAGTCATGAGATAATCGATATGTTGAATTAAAATGTTAACGCCGATCCTGTTAAAAGTAACGACGGTCGATAAGGTTTATGTTTTCATTAGTTAAAGAGTTGCGGATAGTTTGCGTTGAAGTGTATTTAAAGCAGTCAATGGCGTAGGTAGATTCTGACTGTATGCTGCACTTTAATGTAATGTAGTAGTTGTAGTTTTACTTTTGCAAGTATTTACGATGTAAATGTAATATCAAGAAGGAAACAAATGCTGTACAAATCTTGTATTGTTTTATCAACAGTTTTCACTATACGTTAATGAGGAAGAGCCAACAGTAAATGGTTAATCTTACTGCGACCCTGTTTTCATTGACTACGGTTTATCTCGGTGTTTAGTTCGGCGTTCCGTTACACCCGAGCGAGAACACTACAGTGAAAAGGCGGAATTATCAGATGTTTCAATTGCTACAATGACAACTCGATCCAACATCAAGTCGTTGCCATCCAGCGACAGGGGCAGTAGGGCATCATCAAATAAGGCCGCCCACGCAAGAGCTAAAGCAGAATCCGCCAAGGTGTGACTGCGCTACGCCAAACGAGAAGCAAAATTGAAAATGGAAGCGGCTGCCAGAGAAGCCGAAACCCAGATGAGAAAGGCTGCCAGAGAAGCCGAAAAGCAGTTGGAAGAGGCAAGGATAGCGGCAGAGTTAGAAGTGCTGACGCTGGAACGAGAAGCAGAAGCTGCCAGGGTGGAAGCAGAGTTCATAGAAGATACTGAAGAAATGCAAGATCTGGTTGACGTAAAATCTACTTCAGAAAAGACCAGATTGGAACGCACAAGCAACTATGTCCGATCTCAAATAGACTGGAAGATTCGTTCTTCCTCTCCATACTTATTCGATAACGCCCCACTTCATGAGGAGTCTCAGAGAGGTCCAACTGCATCACATCCATCCGAGGAAGACATCATGCAACTCCATGATGAAGTCAAGAACGAAAGGGCTGATGACAAATACTTCTCGACACCAAACTTACCAGATCTGGCGAGAAGAGAGGCAAAGGCTGAATTCAGAACAGCAAATTCCATAACAGATGTACGCCCTCGGTCATATACCCGCCGACATACTTCCCCAGCCCGCATGCCACTTGCAGTTGAACCCCTGGCACAGTATTTAGCACGACGAGATCTTGTCACTTGCAGGACTATACTAGTTTGACGATAAACCTGAAAATTACCATGCATGGTACTCCACATTCACCAACGCTATCGACGGAATCCAGCTCAGAGCAACCCAAGAGTTGGATCTCATGGCGAAATGGCTGGGAAAAGAATCATGTGAACAGGTGAGACACATACGCTCAGTGTACATCAACAAACCCGAGCTAGCCTTAAGCAAAGCATGGGAGAGACTTCGGGAGGGCTATGCGGCCCCCGAAATTATTGAAGCGGCGCTATACCGACATCTGGAAAATTTTCCTAAGGTGTCAGCCAAGGACCACATTAAGTTAAGAGAGCTCGGAGATTTACTCATGGAGATTCAAGGCGCCAAAGAAGATGGCTACTCAACTGGTCTAGTATACCTAGATACTCCATCCGGGATTAGACAAATCGTGGACAAACTTCCATTTGGGCTGCAGGACAGGTGGGTGTCTATTGCCTCAGAGTACAAAGAAGACCACAATGGTCGATTTCCTCCCTTTGAGTATTTCACTAGGTTTGTGTGCAAGGAGGCAAAGAAGCGAAACGACCCTAGCCTCATGGGTCCAGGAAGCAGTACAGTTTACACCAAGCCAGATAAATCCTCTTTGAATAATTTCAACATTAATAAACCCGTCTCAGTGCTTAAGACTGAAGTCTTTACAACTAACCATGACCCTAGCAAGAATTGTCCATTGCATAATAAACCCCACCCCCTCAGAAAATGCAGAATGTTTATGGAAAAACCCCTTGAAGAGAGGACGGCCCTTCTCAAGGAGAAAAGAAAATGTTTTAAATGCTGCTCCTCGACCTCTCACTTTGCTAGAGAGTGTACGATCGCCGTGAAGTGTCCGGAATGTAATAGCACTAATCACGATGGGGCCATGCATCCCAGCCCGTTACCGCAAACCGACAATGCTCCTTCACCCCCACAACAGGACGGCGGGGAGGGAGAGGCTCACACCAGGACAACTGTTGTCAGCTCGAGCTGTACAGAAGTTTGCGGTCAAGCTCAGTCAAGCCGTTCTTGTTCAAAGATCTGTCTCACTAAGGTGTACCCTAAGGGAGCCAAAGACAAGGCCATCAAAGCCTATGTGATTCTGGACGATTAGAGCAATCGCTCACTAGTCAGTCCAGAGTTCTTTAACTTATTCAACATTGAGAGTGAGCAGTTCCCATACTACCTTAGAACTTACTCAGGCAACATGGAAATTTATGGAAGGAAGGCAGAAGGCTTCCAGCTCGAGGCCCTGGATGGTAAAGTCGTCATCTGTCTCCCCCCACTCTTAGAGTGCAATGAGATTTTGAAGAACCGCACTGAGATCCCGACGCCAAGTGCGGTGCTACACCAGCCACATCTCCACCACATCGCCAAACACATCCCAGAACTGGATCCAAAAGCAGAAATACTCCTGCTATTAGGAAGAGATGTTATCCGTGTGCACAAGGTTAGGCAGCAGGTCAATAGACCACATGACGCCCCCTTTGCGCAACGCCTGGATCTGGGCTGGGTGGTGATAGGAGAGGTGTGCCCTGGCAATGTACACAAACCGACGGTTAGCACACTCAAGACCAATGTGCTAGAGAGTGGCCGCCATTCAATTTTTCAATCCCGCACAACTGTCACGTGTATTAAGGAAGCACGACAAGGCTTTAACAAATGTAAAGTAACTGACGAGACGCGGGGTCAGTCAGTCTTCGCTCAAACTGAGCATGATAATAAACTTGCTCAATCAGTTCAAGATGCCATTTTCTTAAAAACAAAGGACACACAAGTCTTCAGAGAAGAAGCAAATAATTGGGTCGCCCCACTACCTTTCAGAGAACCACGCCAGTGCTTGCCAAACAACAAACAGCAGGCAGTCAAGCAGTTCACGCCCTTGCAAAAAACCCTGAAAAGGAAACCTGAGATGCAGCAACGCACCTGATTGACCCTCGAGGTACTGTGCACCCTAATGGCAGAGGACACAGCCATTATAAATGCACGACCACTCCTACCTGTGTCTTCTGACCTGGAAAACCCCTTCATACTCTCGCCATCAATGCTCCTTACGCAGGAGGCAGGAGCTCCCCCTCCACCAGGGGACTTCTCCGATAAGGATCTGTACAAAAAGCAATGGAGACAGGTCCAGGCTCTGGCAAATCGGTTCTGGTCTCGTTGGAGACAGGAATATCTACCTTTGTTGCAACACAGACAAAAGTGGACAGAACCCTGCAGGAATCTTCAAGTTGGAGATTTAGTCCTGCTCAGGGACAAGCAAATCGCCCGCAACAGCTGGCCAATGGCCAGAATCACTGCCACATTCCCTAGTAAGGATGGACATGTCAGGAAGGTTGAGTTGAAAACTACCGACCAAGGTGATGTGAAAATTTACCAAAGGCCAGTTACAGAAGTCATTCTACTTCTCCCTAAGGACTGATTTAGAGACTGAAGTTTGTATTATGTTCATTGTGACCTTACGAAGGTCAAGTGGGGAGTGTGTTGCCTTTATGGCAGTTATTTAGCTTATAATATTTTCGCTTTAGTAAGTCGTTTGTTAGCATTGTAGTTAAAGTTAGGATTGTTTAAAGTAAATTCGTTGTCTGCGATGACGTCACATCCGGTTTTGCCGCGTCTTGTGGGAAAATACCAGTTTGGAGAAACGGGAAGGTGGGGGCCACACATGTGCGAGTCCAGCGCAAGAAAAGTTGTCTCTCTACGCACTAGGAACATAGTGAGAGCAACGCCATAAGTCATGAGATAATCGATATGTTGAATTAAAATGTTAACGCCGATCCTGTTAAAAGTAACGACGGTCGATAAGGTTTATGTTTTCATTAGTTAAAGAGTTGCGGATAGTTTGCGTTGAAGTGTATTTAAAGCAGTCAACGGCGTAGGTAGATTCTGACTGTATGCTGCACTTTAATGTAATGTAGTAGTTGTAGTTTTACTTTTGCAAGTATTTACGATGTAAATGTAATATCAAGAAGGAAACAAATGCTGTACAAATCTTGTATTGTTTTATCAACAGTTTTCACCATACGTTAATGAGGAAGAGCGAACAGTAAATGGTTAATCTTACTGCGACCCTGTTTTCATTGACTATGGTTTATCTCGGTGTTTAGTTCGGCGTTCCGTTACACCCGAGTGAGAACACTACACCTTCTGTTAAGTAGCTGAACGATATATATGTAAATCGTTAAATGATGCTATGCTGAAGTTACATAAGACACTGGTGAAGTCTAATGTGGAGCACTATGAGCAATTCTGGTCACCGGTCCACAGGTAAGACATCAACAGGTTGAAAGAGTACAGAGAAAATTTACAAAGACTTGAGGGCCTGAATTATAGGGAAAGGTTGAATAAGTTAGGACTTTATTCTCTGGAGTGCAGCAGAATGAGGGGAGTATACAAATTATAAGGGGTATCGACAGGGTAAATACAAGGAGGCTTTTTCCACTGAGGTTGGGTGAGACTAGAACCAGAGGCAATAGGGTAAGGGTGAAAGGAGAAATATTTAGGGGCAACTTCTTCACTCAGTGTGTGGTGCAGGTGCAGTTTGGGCAGGTGCACGGATGGGAGGGGTATGGAGTGCTATGGCCTAGGTACAAATCGGTAGAACTTGGCAGTGTAAATGGTTCAATGTGGACTAGATGGGCTGAAGGGCCTGTTTCTGTGCTGTAGTGATGAATGACTCTGACTCTAGAAAGTTAATTGTGAAAATATGATTTAGTTATAAAAGCAGCTGGGAGAACTACTGACTCTGTCTATATCCCTGCCTAGGTCAGGAGAAACTTTCAATACACATTTCCACATTTAGGGGAAGAAAAGAAAAAAGAAGAGGGAATAAAAGGTAAACACAAAGTACACTGCAGATGCTGGGGTCAAAGCAACAAACACAACACGCTGGAGGAACTCAACAGGTCGGGCAGCATCCGTGGAAACAAGCAGTCAACGTTTCGGGCCGAGACCCTTCATCAGGACTGAAGAGGGAGGGGGCAGGGGCCCTATAAAGAAGGTGGGGGAGGGTGGGAAGGAGAAGGCTGGTAGGTGCCAGGTGAAAAACCAGTAAGAGGAAAGATCAAGCAGTGGGGGAGGGGAAGCAGGAAGGGGATAGGCCGGAGAGGTGAAGAAGGAATGTAAGGGGAAAGCACTATGGTTAGTAGAAGGAGGCAAAACCATGAGGGAGGTGATAGGCAGCTGGAGGAGGAGGCAGAGTGAAAGTGGGATGGGGGAAGGGAGAGGGAGGAAATTACTGGAAGTTGGAGATTTCAATGTTCATGCCAAGGGGCTGGAGACTACCCAGATGGTATATGAGGTGTTGCTCCTCCAACCTGAGTTTGGTCTCATCATGGCAGTAGGGGAGGCCATGTATGGACCCCACCATTAAGCACATCTTTCCCTCTCTACCCCTCTCTGCTTTTCGCAGGGATTGTTCCCTCCGCGACTGCCTAGTCCACACGTCCCTCCCCACAGATCTCCCACCTGGCACTTATCCCTGTAAGTGTAAGTACTACACCTGTCCCTACACCTCCTCTCTTACCACCATTCAGGTCCCCAAACAGTCCTTCCAGGTGAGGCAACACTTCACTTGTGAGTCTGATGGGGTAATCTGTTGCATCCGGTGCTCCCGGTGTGGTCTCCTCTACATCGGTGAGACCCGACGCAGATCGGGGGACCGCTTCGTCGAGCACCTCCACTCCGTCCGCCACAACAGACAGGATCTCCCGGTTGCCACCCACTTCAACTCTGCTTCACAGTCCCATTTGGATATGTCCATACATGGCCTCCCCTACTGCCATGATGAGACCAAACTCAGGTTGGAGGAGCAACACCTCATATACCATCTGGGTAGTCTCCAGCCCCTTGGCATGAACATTGAAATCTCCAACTTCCAGTAATTTCCTCCCTCTCCCTTCCCCCATCCCACTTTCACTCTGCCTCCTCCTCCAGCTGCCTATCACCTCCCTCATGGTTCTGCCTCCTTCTACTACACAGTGCTTTCCCCTTACATTCCTTCTTCACCTTTCCTGCCTATCCCCTCCCCGCTTCCCCTCCCCCACCCTTTGATCTTTCCTCTGATTGGTTTTTCAACTGGCACCTTCCCACCTTCTTTATAGGGCCCCTGCCCCCTCCCTCTTCAGTCCTGACGAAGGGTCTCGGCCTGAAACGTTGACTGCTCGTTTCCACGGATGCTGCCCGACCTGCTGAGTTCCTCCAGCTTGTTGTGAGGGTATAAGAGGTGCAAGGTTCTGCCAATATAACTGAATTTTCACATCCAAGCCATTGCCACCATCAGTGATCAACTAAGCTCAATTGAAAGGCAAAACAGAGCAACTTGTGTTTGTTGCAATTAAGGACAAGTTTTTCCCCCCAGACAAATCAGGTGAGAAAGGGACTTCTGTGGATTTAACCTGCAGACTGCTGAGAATCCGAGAATAATTTTTACATGGATGGGATATTACTATACTCCATCACTTATTTATCCTGCTTTTACTGGGAGAAGCTGCTGTAGTTTCTGCCATAAAAATGGTGTCTTCAATTCTACAAACAGACAGATTTTGCTGTAAATTAATTGGTTTGCTGAACAAATGATTGCTCAACATACACCTTGCCTGACACCAATTTTCATCACAAGTTGTCAACACATTCTTGGTTACAATTGCAAGATTCAATTTACCTGCCACGTGTACTTCAAAACATACAGTGAAATGTGTCGTTTGCAGCCTCCAGAAAGAGAAAGGACAGGGGTAATAGGCAGACCCCGGATGTGGGCAGCCATCTTTGTCGGCGTCAGCATGCCCCGGCCCCGACCCTCCGATACTTACCAGGTACCCCGGCGGTGATTCAACTCTGGCCACTGTGACCCTCGACCAAAGCGCCCCACACCAGCTTGCAAGGTCAATGATGGACATCTGGGTGGAGGGGCACAGGACTAGATGCCTGTTTGACACAGGCAGCACTGTGAGTTTTATTCACCCGGACACAGTGCAACGCTGCGGACTCGCAACGCGGCCGGTAAGTCGGAGGATCCATTTGGCTTCTGGGTCACATTCCGCAGACATCCGGGCGGGTTGTGTAGCGACTTTGGTGGTTCAGGGCACAGAATATTGGAACTTTGTGCTACTGGTCATGCCTAATCTGTGCGCACCTGTGCTATTGGGGCTGGACTTCCAGAGCCACCTTGAAAGTGAGACTATGGTATATGACGGGCCCCACCCACCACTCTGTCAGGAATCCTCAGTTTTGTGGGACTTCTTCACATACCCCGCTACTGACCACACACACACAGGAACCCCCAGTATGCCTACGTGGTCTTACCTGATGGGCGGGAGGACACGGTCTCCATCCGCGACCTGGCGCCCACAGGTGCAGCAGACCACTACCCTGAAGACTCTCCAGTAACTATGAACCCTGCACCAGAGGTGACACCGTGCTCACCAGGCCCTACACAGACCCCTCACGACACTTATATACCGGGCGTTTCGTACGAATTTATACCAGGCACCTCGCACATGCGTGAGGGATCACTGGCGCCTAGTGGGCTGGAACAAGCACAACAATTGCACAACAAGTGCAATCACCAATGTCGCCGGCATCCGTGAGATCACAGCCGGTGCTACGTAGATCGCAGCGACAGATTCGACCACCTGATAGACTTGACTTGTAAGAAACTTCGCCACATGGGGACTCTTTCAAACAAAGGGGGGGTGAATGTGGTGAACTATGTGCCTGTCTGGACACGCCCCCTGCTGACTGCTCCTGTGGCTCCTCTCACAGACCCCTGTATAAAGGCGATCTGCTCTCTCTCAGTCTCCAGGACGTAGTATGATGGTCACTCACTCCTGGTTCCTTCTTCCAGTCAATAAAAGCCGATATCTCGCCTTACGTCTCAGAGTGAGTTATTGATGGTGCATCAATGACGGACGTGGTAGTGGTGTCGGGGCAGGGGGTGGCAAAGGGGAACCGTGAGTACTCGTCAATAACACTGAGAAAATAGACATTGCAGTCAGTGGAGGGAAGGGGGCCCTTAAAGTCAACACTCAGTCGTTCAAAAGGGCGGGTAGCCTTGACAAGTTGCACCGTGTCAGGACGGTAGAAGTGCGGTTTGCACTCAGCGCAAATTTGGCAGTCCCTGGCCATCGTCCTGATGTCCTCCAGGGAGTACGGCAGGTTCCGAGCTTTCACAAAATGGTAAAATCGGGTGACCCCCGGATGGCAAAGTTGTGCATGAAGGACATACAGCTGGTCGAGCTGTGTGCTAGCACACGTTTCCCGGGATAGGGCATCAGGGGGCTCATTGAGTCTGCCAGGCCGGTACAGGATATCATAGTTGTAGGTGGAGAGTTCTATTCTCCACCGCAAAATCTTACCATTTTTGATTTTGCCCCGCTGTTGGTTGCTGAACAGGAACGCAACCAAGCGCTGGTCGGTCAGCAAGGTGAACCTTTTGCCAGCAAGATAGTGCCTCCAGTGCCTAACAGCCTCCACTATGGCCTGGGCTTCTTTCTCCACCGCGGAGTGCCGAATTTCGGAGCCTTGGAGGGTGCGAGAAAAGAATGCTACTGGCCTGCCTGCCTGATTGAGGGTAGCAGCCAGAGCAAAATCGGAGGCGTCACACTCCACTTGGAAGGGAACAGTCTCGTCCACCGCATGCATCGTAGCTTTGGCAATGTCCTCTTTAATGCAGCTGAAGGCCACGCAGGCCTCAGCAGAGAGGGGAAACGTGGTAGACTTGACCAGGGGGCGAGCCTTGACTGCATAATGGGGTGACCCTCGAGAGGAGAATTCTGTGCATAACGGCGGGTTCAGTTGCACGAACCTCCTCCAAGTATGATTGGAAGCATGCAAGCCAGAGTTCAAAAGCAAGAGCTGCGTCAGAGTCTTGGGGGTCCAAATCCAACCTTTCCGGACGCAAAACGGTTTCCATGTTTTAAAACTTCCAGTCAATAAAATTGATGCACCATCAATAACTCACTCTGAGACGGAAGGCGAGATATCGGCTTTTATTGACTGGAAGAAGGAATCAGGAGTGAGTGTCCATCATACTACGTCCTGGAGACTGACAGAGAACATAGGCCTCAGATCGCCTTTATACAGGGGCCTGTGGGAGGAGCCACAGGAGCAGTCAGCAGGGGGGGGGTGTCCAGACAGGCACACGTAGTTCACCACAAAAACATACAGTGAAATGTGTCGTTTGCAGCCTCCAGAAAGAGAAAGGACAGGGGTAATAGGCATACAAGAGATTCCCCTTGGAGCAGCACACAATCCACATGGAAAACACTCAGTGGCCACTTTATTAGGTACATCTGTACACCTACTCTAGCGCAAATATTTAATCAGCCAATTTTGCAAACACGGTCAAGAGGATTCAGTTGTTGTTTGCACTAATCATCAGAATGGGGAAGAAATTTGATCAAAGTGACTTTGACTGTGAATGTTTGTTGGTGACAGATGGGGTGGTTTGAGAATCTCAGGAACTGCTGATATCCAGAGATTTTCACACACTGAAGTCTCTAGGGTTTACTGAGAATCGTGTGAAAAACTAAAAAACACATCCAAATAACAGCAGTTCTGTGGGTGAAAACATCTTGTTAAATAGAGGTTAAAGGAGAATTGGCCAGGCTGTTTTAAACTGCCAGGGAGGTGACAGTAAGTCAAGAAAAACCACGTGTTACATGAGAGGAGTACACTGTCGCACAACACATTGAACTCTGAAGGGGACGATCACGAACGTACACTCAGCTGTCACCAAATGATACAGTAATTATCTAACAAAGTGACCAGTGGGTGTACATCTCCTTCCCCTCATCATGAGCAACTAACCTTTTCAACAGCTTGGCAACAGCTCTGTGAGAGTATCTGTACCTATGGGAGGACAACACGTGAAGATGGTTCCACTGCACCTAGTGAAAGGACAGTTAGGGACAGTCCCTGCCAGAAATGCCCCCAGTCCACAAACAAATAAAATTCATACCTTCCTCGAGGCCAAACTTCCTCCTGCCGCTGATACGAGCAGGTCTATATTTACTGCTGACTGCTGTACTCTGTTGTTCCTTCGCTGTCTGTGCAACATAACTGATGCGGATATGCTGTGCAGATTCACGGTCTCGGCCACTCAGAAACTCAGGGTAATCGTTGACCTGGAAGCAGATTTTATATAAAATGAGCCCATCTCTGACACTGATCTGGAGGTGGGGGCAGCGTCACAGGAACCAGCCCATCTACCAACAACGTCTGTGCCCAACATGTTAAACCAACTCTCTTCTGGATACACACGATCCATCTCCTTCCATGCCCAGCACATATACGTGTCACTCTAAAAGCCTAGTAAATGCCAATATTGTATTGGCACCCCTGGCAGACTGCCCAGGCACCCAGCACTCTCTGTGTTAAAAAAAAATTATCTCACAATCTCTTATAAACTTTCTCTCCTCACTTTAAATGCACGCCCTATCGTACCTGACATTTCTATCCTGGGAAAAAAGACTCTGTCTACCCTATTCAAACCTCTCAATAGTAGTAAGTATATTAGTAATGAATATCGAGAACATGAGATAACAAGTCCTTGAAAATGAGAACGTGTATTTCAGCGATGGGGCAAGTGAAACTCGGTTTAAGAGCCTGATGGTCAATGAAGCAATAAAAAACACCCAACTTTTACAAACAAGAACTTTGTCAGGGAGGCCATGATGTACGGGTTAGAGTTAGTGAACTATGGGCATGATGTACGGGTTAGGGTTAGTGAACTGTGGGCATGATGTACGGGTTAGGGTTAGTGAACTGTGCGCATGATGTACGGGTTAGGATCAGTGAGTTGTGGGCGTGATGTACGGGTTAGGGTTAGTGAACTGTGCGCATGATGTACGGGTTAGGGTTAGTGAACTGTGGGCATGATGTACGGGTTAGGGTTAGTGAGTTGTGGGCATGATGTACGGGTTAGGGTTAGTGAGTTGTGGGCATGATGTATGGGTTAGGGTTAGTGAGTTGTGGGCATGATGTACGGGTAGAGGGTTAGTGAGTTCTGAGCATGATGTACGGGTTAGGGTTAGTGAGTTGTGGGCATGATGTATGGGTTAGGTAGGGTTAGTGAACTGTGGGCATGATGTACGGGTTAGGGTTAGTGAGTTGTGGGCATGATGTACGGGTTAGGGTTAGTGAGTTGTGGGCATGATGTATGGGTTAGGTAGAGTTAGTGAACTGTGGGCATGATGTACGGGTTAGGGTTAGTGAGTTGTGGGCATGATGCATGGGTTACTGTTAGTGAGTTGTGGGCATGACGTACGGGTTAGGGTCAGTGAGTTGTGGGCATGATGTATGGGTTAGTGTTAGTGAGTTGTGGGCATGATGTACGGGTTAGGGTCAGTGAGTTGTGGGCATGATGTACGGGTTAGTGTTAGTGAGTTCTGGGTATGATGTACGGGTTAGCGTTAGTGAGTTGTGGGCATGATGTACGGGTTAGGGCTAGTGAGTTGTGGGCATGATGTACGGGTTAGGGTTAGTGAGTTGTGGGCATGATGTACGGGTTAGGGTTAGTGAGTTGTGGGCATGATGTACGGGTTAGGGTTAGTGAACTGTGGGCATGATGTATGGGTTAGGGCTAGTGAGTTGTGGGCATGATGTACGGGTTAGGGTTAGTGAGTTGTGGGCATGATGTACGGGTTAGTGTTAGTGAGATGTGGGCATGATGTACGGGTTAGGGTTAGTGAGTTGTGGGCATGATGTACGGGTTAGTGTTAGTGAGTTGTGGGCATGATGTATGGATTAGGGTTAGTGAGTTGTGGGCATGGTGTACAGGTTAGGGTTAGTGAGTTGTGGGCATGATGTACGGGTTAGTGTTAGTGAGATGTGGGCATGATGTATGGGTTAGGGTTAGTGAGTTGTGGGCATGATGTACGGGTTAGGGTTAGTGAGTTGTGGGCATGATGTACGGGTTAGGGTTAGTGAACTGTGGGCATGATGTATGGGTTAGGGCTAGTGAGTTGTGGGCATGATGTACGGGTTAGGGTTAGTGAGTTGTGGGCATGATGTACGGGTTAGGGTTAGTGAGTTGTGGGCATGATGTACGGGTTAGGGTTAGTGAACTGTGGGCATGATGTATGGGTTAGGGCTAGTGAGTTGTGGGCATGATGTACGGGTTAGGGTTAGTGAGTTGTGGGCATGATGTACGGGTTAGTGTTAGTGAGATGTGGGCATGATGTACGGGTTAGGGTTAGTGAGTTGTGGGCATGATGTACGGGTTAGTGTTAGTGAGATGTGGGCATGATGTACGGGTTAGGGTTAGTGAGTTGTGGGCATGATGTACGGGTTAGGGTTAGTGAGTTGTGGGCATGGTGTACGTGTTAGGGTTAGTGAGTTGAGAGCATGATGTACGGTTAGGGTTAGTGAGTTGTGGGCATGGTGTACAGGTTAGGGTTAGTGAGTTGTGGGCATGATGTACGGGTTAGTGTTAGTGAGATGTGGGCATGATGTATGGGTAAGGGTTAGTGAGTTGTGGGCATGATGTACGGGTTAGGGTTAGTGAACTGTGGGCATGATGTACGGGTTAGGGTTAGTGAGTTGTGGGCATGATGTACGGGTTAGGGTTAGTGAACTGTGGGCATGATGTACGGGTTAGGGTTAGTGAGTTGTGGGCATGATGTACGGGTTAGTGTTAGTGAGTTGTGGGCATGATGTACGGGTTAGGGTCAGTGAGTTGTGGGCATGATGTATGGGTTAGTGTTAGTGAGTTCTGGGTATGATGTACGGGTTAGAGTTAGTGAGTTGTGGGCATGATGTACGGGTTAGGGTTAGTGAGTTGTGGGCATGGTGTACGGGTTAGTGTTAGTGAGTTGTGGGCATGATGTATGGATTAGGGTTAGTGAGTTGTGGGCATGGTGTACGGGTTAGGGTTAGTGATTTGTGGGCATGGTGTACAGGTTAGGGTTAGTGAGTTGTGGGCATGATGTACGGGTTAGTGTTAGTGAGATGTGGGCATGATGTATGGGTTAGGGTTAGTGAGTTGTGGTCATGATGTACGGGTTAGGGTTAGTGAGTTGTGGGCATGATGTACGGGTTAGGGTTAGTGAACTGTGGGCATGATGTACGGGTTAGGGTTAGTGAGTTGTGGGCATGATGTACGGGTTAGGGTTAGTGAGTTGTGGGCATGATGTACGGGTTAGAGTTAGTGAGTTGTGGGCATGATGTACGGGTTAGGGTTAGTGAGCTGTGGGCATGATGTATGGGTTAGGGTTAGTGAGTTGTGGGCATGATGTACGGGTTAGGGTTAGTGAGTTTGGGCATTAGGGTTAGGGTTAGTGAACTGTGGGCATGATGTAGGGGTTAGGGTTAGTGAGTTGTGGGCATGGTGTACAGGTTAGGGTTAGTGAGTTTGGGCATGATGTACGGGTTAGGGTTAGTGAGTTTGGGCATGATGTACGGGTTAGGGTTAGTGAGTTTGGGCATTAGGGTTAGGGTTAGTGAACTGTGGGCATGATGTAGGGGTTAGGGTTAGTGAGTTGTGGGCATGGTGTACAGGTTAAGGTTAGTGAGTTTGGGCATGATGTACGGGTTAGGGTTAGTGAGTTTGGGCATGATGTACGGGTTAGGGTTAGGGTTAGGGTTAGTGAGTTTGGGCATGCTATCTTGGCCCCGGAAAGGTGGCATCACTTGCGGTCTGCCCCCAGCACACCCTTGGACTGTGTTATTTACTGACGCAATCAACATGTTTCACAGTGTGTTTCGATGCGCACGTGACAAAGATAATCTTTACTCTGTTCGTCAGTGAGGGAAAGAACCTTACTAATCAGACCACAGTGTGCCAGTGAATAACTGTTGTTAATTATTTAGCTAGATCCCGTGCGGAGTGAGCTCTTCCAGCCTTGCTGATTTAAACCTAGCCTGCTCACGGGATGAGTCATAATGATGAATTAATCTACCAACCGTTAGTGTCATGGAATATTACAGCCCAGATCAGGCCCTTTGGTCCATCTAGTCCATGCTCTCCCAAGTCCCATTGACTCACTCCTGGACCATATCCCTCCAAACCCTCCCATCCATGTATCCAAACTACTTTAAGTGTTACAATTGAACCCATGTCCACCATTTCTACTGGCAGATCCACCCCCTTCAGACTCCCCTTTCACTCCAAATCTGTGATTTCTGCTTCTTGTCTCAGCCAGCCAGAAGGGTTAAAAAAAAACCCTGCTTGCATTTACCCTCTTAAGGTTAGTGAGAGGGTACCCAGATTTGAACCAGTCATCTCTTGCCCAGCCAACAATTGCTCTACCAGAGAACTAGCTGTGGAGCTTCGGAGTGAATTAAACTAATTCTTCAATAAGTTTGACAATTGCCCTCCTGTCAAGTACCGAGGCACCCAATGCTCCCTCAGCACCTCCTCCCTCCTCCGCCCCCACTTCAAAATGTGGATAAACAACACAGGCTACCACTGTCTACATCCCCTCCTTCCCCTGCACCTACCAACCGCTATCATCTCAATCTTCACCTCTCCCGGCCCCCACCTTCCACCAGCTCCCCAGGCATCATGGACTCACCTTCACTACCGAGCAGGTGAGAAGGGCTCTGGGGAAACTCAGACACGGCAAAGCATCGGGACCGGATGGTGTGAACCCCAGGGTCCTGAGGGAGTGTGCTGAGCAGCTGTGTGGAGTTCTCCAGCGCATTTTCAATCCGAGTCTCAGGCTGGAAAGGGTCCTGACTGTGTGGAAAACATCGTGTGTGGCCCCAGTACCCAACTGGGCCAACCAGAAGTCTTGAATGACTACCGTCCAGTGGCCCTGACCTCACACATCATGGAGACTCTAGAGAGGCTGGTCCTGGCTCACCTCCGACCCCTGGTCAGATCAGCCCTCGGTCCCCTGCAGTTTGCCCACCAGGAGCACATTGGAGTGGGCGATGCTGTCATCTACCTGCTGAACAGAGCTGACTCTCATTGGATAAGCAGGGCAGCACTGTGACGATCATGATTTTTTGATTTTCCTCGTACCTTCAATACCTACAGCCCTCATTGCTGGGGGAAAGTTTCCATTCAATGCAGGTTGGCACTTCCATTGTGTCCTGGATAATGGGCTACCTGCCTGGCAGACCACAGTTTGTGCAGCTTCAGAGTTGTGTGTCAGACGTGTCTGTAAGCAGCACTGGGGCCCCACAGGGGACTGTATTGACTCCCTTCCTGTTGACCCTGTATACCTCAGACTTTAGATACAACACCGAGTAATTTCATCTGTAGGAATTCTCTGATGACTCAGCATTAGTTGGGTGTATAAAGGAGAATGTGAGATTGAATATAGGGTGGAGGACTTCGTCAAATGCTGGCAGCTGAATCATCTGCAGTTCAACATCAGAAAGACAAAGGAGATGGTGATGGACTTTAGCAAGACGAAGCTTGCACCTCCCTGTTACTATTGATAGTGAGGACGTGGATGTGATGAGGACCTACAGGTATCTGGGGGTGAACCTGGACAGTAGTCTTGAGTGGAGCACCAACACAGAGGCTGTGTACAAGAAGGGCCAGAGATGCTTCTACTTCCTGAGGGGGGCAGAGGTCCCGCCGGGAGCTAGTGGTAAGGTTGAGGGGGAAAGTCAAGACAGCCAGAGATATCCGGGCTTGACCTGTTTTAATTGTGGAAGGGGAGGACATATTGCATCTCGGTGCTTTGCTACGTGAAAGGAGCCAGAAAAAGGGAAAGCAGCGGTCCCTATCGGGCGTGCAGTGGTAGTCAGAGGATCGGCAAGAGGGTGCCGGGTAAGCAGAGTGAGCGAGGGGTCTGAGATTTATCTGTCACACGGCACCGTGTCTTTGAGGGAGCGGGACCCACCAATTCCCGTACGGATTTGGAGAGACACGGGGTCAGAGCTATCATTGATTAGCTGAAAAGTGTTAAAATTCGGACCTCTGACGGGAGAGGTAGCCCTGAGAGGAACAGGAAAATGGACTGGAGTGGTGCCTTTGCATCGGGCCCTTCTAGATTGTGAGTTGGTGTCGGGATCAGTGGAACTGGGGGTCCTGCCGGAGTTGCCGGGGGAAGGCGTGGATGTCCTTCTGGGGAATGACCTAGCGGGTGGGAAGATGGGGGCAGCCGTGAAGCTGACCACCCAGCCTGCGAGGGTTGAGACCACTCCCTCAGATCCTAAGATCTATACCGCATGCGCGGTCACTCGCCGCCTGTCGAGAGCGGCAGCTGAGAACTGGAGCAGTTTAAAATTGGCCAGTTTTGATTTGGCCAAGACGTCTTTACCGACCCTGTACCACGAGGGATTAAAGGGTGGAAAGACGAAGAATAGTAAAGTGAAAGGGGGTAAGGGAGAGGAGATAGATCTGCCCTTAGCGAAGAAAAAGGTCCTAGAGGTAGGAAATAAAGATGAGAAACAGATAAAGCTGTTAAAAGGTCCAGAGTTGGACATGGATGATCTGTCTGGGGTGGCAGCCCTGTTTGAAGAAGTTGAGAGTTCTAAAGGTGTTCCCGATAATGAGATGAGGGCAGTCCTAGAGGGAACGGGTATCCTCGCCTTGAGGAAGTCTGCTGGAGTGGCCGAGGAGGTTGTTTCAGCTCGCAGGGTTGCGCCTTCCCCGGATGGGAGCTGCCTAGAGAGTAACTGGGAGGATCGGGGGAATTTAGAATTTGGAAAGTATACGGGTATTGAAAGCCTGGAAGAGGCCCATGTCCCGTTTGAGTGTGTCCAAGATGGGGGTGCATGTGGTCCTGAACCTAGTCACGGAGCTCAGAAAAAGTCTGAGGTATTTGATTCAGCTGGACGAGATGGCCTTCCTTTTGGATCAGATAGACCTGGTTCGGGGAAGAAAGGGTTAACCTTGGTAAATGTGGGAAGTGTGAGTTCCCCGTTGGTCGTGTTGAAGGGAGTGCTCAGAGTTAATGTGGCGTTTACAAATGGAGAGATAACTGTTGTTGTGGAGGGGAACGGGAAATCTGTAGTTCCCAAATCCAATGAAGAAAAGTTAAAGTCTAGATCAGGGGTGGGCAAACTTTTTGACTTGAGGGCCACAAAGGGTTCTAAAATTTGATAGGGGGGCCGGACCAGGAGCAGATGGACGGAGTGTTTTGGTAATACACCTCATAAGAGAAAATAAAATATCATGGGATATGTAGAAAACATGTGCTTTAATTTCAATTGAAAATGAACAAATGCATTACAACAAAATATCTGTCTTTGAAGTCTCATGGTATTTAGCTATTTATTGAAATGACTTTTAAAACACTGAAAATTAAATGAATAAAATACAGCTTTTTTTAATAGTAACAGTTATTATTTTAAAGCACTGAAAATTCTGTTATCCTTCAAGATATTATCATCATCACTCTCCTCCTGACTGTCTTTATTTCAAGAACGGTAGGAAATGCAGGTCTACTTGTCCTGCTCCTTCTTATTCAATTGTCCCCTGTGCCAAAACTCAACAACGACCCGCACAATGACAGAACAGTGAGAGCGCGCCAGTATGCGGAGCCCGTTATTTGATCTGGAGCGCATTTTTTATTTTGAGAACGTACGTGCACCTGCGCACTACTCATGTCCATCACTTAACAGAAATGACATGTAACATGTAAGGCTTATTGAAAAAAATATTTTCAAATGCAATTTTTTCATAACACAACGAAGAAACTTATTTTTAATTTCAGTGGGAACAGTGTTGTTGGTCTCCCTTTTTAGCCAGTGCATCAAAGTCTGGATTTAGTTTTGTTGTGGCGATTCTCAGGATGGATCTGAGGTGTTGGTCAGTTAACTTGGATCTGTGGCTGGCTTTGTTGATGTTCATGACGCTGAACGCCTGTTCACACAAATAGGTCGAGCCGAACAAAGAGTAAAGCGCAAATGTGGAGTAATACTCTGCACCTCAACAAAGGTCAATGTGTAGCGGTGTGCTACATGCAGCGCTAAAATTACGACACGGAGTCGGTAACTGCAGTCGAAGAAAAAAACTTTATTCGAAATCCCCAGCATCACTTTTAAGCCTCCCTCAACCTGCCCCCCTGCGCAGAGGCTCCAAAGCTCTGTGCTCGCAAATGCCCGCAGGCTATCTCCCTTAGCCGGAACGCTGGCTAATTGTGAGCCGGTTCGGATGTGCCAGGAAATGGGTCGCCACAAATGTATATAGAGTGCGTCATCTATTGGGAAAATGCCAGAATTGCGGGGAAAACGTTAACAAGGTTTATTAATATAATTTCATCAAGTTCTGTGGGCTGGATTAAAAAGCTTAACGGGCCATATATGGCCCGCGGGCCATAGTTTGCCCATGCCTGGTCTAGATTGATGCCTGTGCATCGATTACAGGTTGATTTGGAATGTAAAGGTGCCCCACATGCTATTGTTATTCAAGAAAGCGCTGTGAGGAAGCTAAAATTTAAATGCGGCCTGAGGGAAAGGTTCGAACTGAAACCCATCAGCCTGCATGGTCTTGACAAAAGGGTTAGCTACCTGTGTAGCATTAAAGAATTGGGTGGGAATTCACACGATGGTCTAGGTTTGGGACACGGAGTTAAGAGAATAACCCTTATGGGAATGAAAGGCGGGAGAGTACCTCGCCAAATTACCCAGGTCCCCCACGAAGGAACTCAACAGAAAAGAGGTGACGGTTAATGGGGGGGCGCCAGTTTTAAATAGAACCACCGGCTGTACGGGATTTTGACAAAGCTTGGGAATAACAAAGACAAACCCCTTGGAACCCTGCCTGTTAAATGAAGTCTGATGCTACCAGCCTTTAATCAGGGACAAGATGTTACAATATTAAAAGGGAGCGCCACTGTAATCATTAACTATCTAGATGCTGAATTAAATGTATGACTGTATGGCTCTGTAGTTAAAAGAAAAAGCTTGGGTATTGTGTTAGATTAAAAATCCTGTAAGACTTTGTACAACTCCGTTTTTTAACCGCTGGTAAAAAACATTTTTTTAAGAGGGGAGGTGTTAGGAATGTACTACAGCTCTGAGGGGCCGAAGGGGCGGGAGCAGCCCCCTCCTTCCGGAGAATCGCAAGATCACTATTAATTCGGGTCTGGGACCCAGGAAATGAGAGACAATGCAATGGTTTTGACCATTGTTCTTAGAGACACCTGTGTGAATTGCAACTCCCTGCTATGTGCCAGCTACCAGGGACATGGACACCCTCGGGCAATGTGGTGGTGGGGATTGCATCACCCTACTTTGATGGACATCTACAACGCTGCAAGTCAAGATAAAAGGGGACTGCAGGAGGCGGTACCCCAGCGACGCACCAGAAGGACACACCATCGCTCAGCACTCCCGTGCTAGCGGGAAGCCATTTAAAGCCAAGTGCGTCCCATTCTCCTTTGCCTAGGGAGTGGGCGGCTGATAACACCAAAAAGGACTTCGAATTAACAACGGGGAACCAACGTTCCTGATTCAATGGATTTGCTTCATAAACGACTGGGCAAGTTTCTTTTTTCACAAGTCTCTCTAAAACACGTGAAACCCAGCGGTCCCCAAAAGGCTGAAGCCTGCAGACTTCTGAGTGACTTTTATATTTCCATCGGACTCCGTATTATCCCCTCGACAAACGATAGAACTATTTCTTATTGATGATTATTACTATACCTGCACTTTAGATGGAGCATTGACGACGTATATTATCTGAATGTTTGCATTAACCTTACTCTTGTGTCCCTTTATAAAATAAAGACTTTTAAAAATAGTACCATCAGACTTCAACGGACCTCTCTATCTTTGCTGGTAAGTGATCCAGTTACGGGATACGTAACAACTTGGAGTGTGCAGGCCTCTCCTTCACATGTTCTACCAGTCTGTTGCTGCCAGTAAATCATCTACATGGTGGTGTGCTGGGGAAATGGCATCAACACAGGTGATGCTAACAGGCTCAAAAAACTGACTAGCAAGGCTGGCTCTGTTATAGGAGTCAAACTGGACACGCTGGAGGCTGTGGTAGAACAAAGGACCCTACAGAACATTCTGGAAATTCTAGACAATGTTTCTCAACCTCCACATGCCACCTTGGCTGAACAGAGGAGCACTTTTAGTGATAGACTAAGACAACTGCGCTGCTCCAAAGAGTGATATATGAGGTCATTCTTACCCACGGCCATTAGGCTCTATAATGAGTCAACCTACAGCCGGGGAAGTGATGACCCCTCCTGTTAGACTGTTTGACTCTAACTTATTTTTTATTCCTTCTTATTTCTCTTCTAATATTTACATCTGTGCACTTGTAATGCTACTGCAACACTAATTTCCTCTGGGATCAAAATAGTATCTATCCACCTACCTATATCCATTAGACACAAGTATCAATGTCAAAATGGAAATGAACTAGAGACCTTGAGCTCTTTAATCGAACACTCTCCCAACTGAGCTGTACAGAAACTGGATAAACAATGAGAGACCTGAACTGAGACTCATCACTAACAGGAAATAATGTGTTTGGCACAGACACTGTTGTGGGCTGAAGGGGACGTTCCTGTGCTATATTGTCCATCTTCTGTGAGAGGGTTAGTACTTTGCAGAGGTCATAAAATTTATGAAGGGACTTTATAGCGAGAGAAGATATTGGCCTTTGTGAATGCTCGGACCTCATGGTATTGGAGCAGAATTAGACCATTCAGTCCACTGAGTTTGCTCTGCCTTTCAATCATGATGTGTTTTTATTTCCAATCCCATTCTTCCATAACTCTTAACCCTCACTGATCAAAAAACTATCTCCCTCTGCCTTAAACACCCAATGACTTGCCCTTCACAGCCCTCTGTGGCAACGAATTCTACAGATCCACTACTCTCTGGGTGAAGGCATTCCTCCTCATCTCTATTCTTAAGGGACGTCCCTTTATTCAGAAGCTGTGCCCTCTGGTCCTGAACTCTCCCACTCATTGATACACGTCCACTCTATCCAGGCCAGTTTCTGCGAGATTTCTCCCTCATTCTTATGAATTCCATCGAGCACAGGGCCAGAGCTATCAAAGACTTCCTGTACATCAAGCCTTTCATTCCCGCAATCACTCTTGAGAAGCTTCTCTGTGTCCATTGTCTTTCGTAGATGTGGACTGAAGAAAGCCACCTTGACTTAGGGATGTTCGGATGGGGTGTTGAAGTGAAAGAAAGGAAACATCTAATCATTGTTTAACACAAGACCTATTAACAGAAAGCAAAATACCAAAAAAGTTTAAAATTTGAAAGCGTCCTGAGGTAAGCAAAGATACATGGCTTGCAGCAGATTTTTGGGAGGATTTAGACCTTGGTGGGATGTGATACACTCAGCATTTTGACTCGGGTTAAACAGAGACAAGGGAACCAATCTTTTGAAGCAGGACACGATGTGCACACTTGATTATATCATTTGACTGAGGACAAAGTTCTACCTTGCTATCCGTCAGACAGACAGCTGGTTACCAAGGACAAATCTTCGGTTGCTATGGAGGGAGCAGGATAGGCTGGCATCATTTTGAGATAAGACATCCAATAAATCTCAGTAAGAGGCTTGTGCAGCAGACCAACCTGAGAATTTTGAGCAAAGCTTGAATAACATACATAAGATCATTCACCCCAAATCACCCCACCATGGTTGATTTATTTCCCCTCATTCTCCCGCCTTCTCCCCGTAGCCTTTGAAGCCCTTACTAATCAAGAACCTATCAACCACTTAATATATACCCAGTGACTTGGCCTCCATTTGGACTATTGAAGGCTGCAGAGAGCAAATAATTGAGTATATCTTTTAAATAATTCTTTGCCCTCCACAGCTATCTGTGGCAATGAATTCATTAGATTCACCACCATTTGGCTAAAAAAAAATCCTCCTCATCTCTCTTCCAAAGGGATATCCTACTATTCTAAGGCTGTGCCCTCTGGTCCTAGAATCCCCCACTATAGGAAACATCCTTTCCATGCCCATTCTATCTAGGCCATTCAAAATTCGGTAAGTAAATCTGAAGGTATTGTCTTGGATTCATGAAGCAGAGAATCAGGCCCTTCATCCCATCGTGGACCTGACTTTATCACTAATCCCATTTATTCTCCCCACATTCCCAACAGCTCCCTCTAGATTCTATCACTCACCAGCATGTGAGGGCAATTAGCAGAGACTAATTGACCTCCAAACCTGCACCTTTTTGGGGTGTGGGAGGAAACTGGAGCACCCAAAGGAAATCCGCATCGTGACAATGAGAGCATGCGAACTCCACACAGGCAGCGCTGGAGGTTGGAATTAAACTCGAGTCACTGGAACTTTGAGGTAAAGGCTCTACCTGCTGCTCAACTTTAGACAGAAAGGATATGAAGAGTTTCATCCAGCTGCTTCACCAGGCAAGTAGGATGGGACAGCCTAGGTACAAAGAAAGATGTCTAAGGATTCAGGCCAAGTGTCTCCTAATTGGCCACTAGAGGGCGGTGCGCCTGCTCCTGTCTCCATCAACTGTGTTGAGTTTCAGAGCTTTAATTCCTCTCACAGGAGTATATCCCGGTTCAAGCACGTTGATGTCACAACCAAGAAAGTTTACCAACGGGTCTACGTCCTCAGGAGGATGAAGAAATTTGGTATGTCCATTATATCAAAGCAATATATAAAGCTTGCTGTCTGGATGCATAACAGCAGTTGCTCTGCACGTGGCCACTGGAAACTGCAGAGAGTTGGGGACACAGCCCAACACATCATAGAAACCAGGCTCCAATCCATGGACTGTCTGTATTTCCTGTGCCTGACTAAATCAGCCAGCAAAACCAAAGACCCCACCCATCTAGGCCATTCTCTCTTCTCTCTTCTCCCCTCTCCCATCAGGCAGAAAGCACGTAGCAGCAGTCTCCAGGCCAGCTTCTGTCCCACTGTTATCAGACTCTCGTACGATAGGATGGACTCTTGACCTCACAGTCTCCCTCGTTATCGTTTATCATTTACCTGCACTGCACCTTCCCTGAAACAGTTTAACATCGTTAGTGTTACTTGTGTCATGATGTGATCTGTATCAACAGAATGGAAGACAAGTTTTTCACACTATCCTGATAAACGTGACAATAACAAACCAGTACCAACAAGAACAATGGAAACAGAGTAAGTTAAGATGGTTTTCACCCTCAGACCACCTATGGGAAATAATTGGCCCTGAATTCATTCAGCATCCACAGTGACTAAAAGAGGCCATTACGTTATCCTATCACCTGCAGCCCGATTCCCCCCCTCAACCCCACCCCCCTCCTACCCTTTCAGTCACTGGCTGCCTTCAGCAGAATTCGTCGTAGATTCATGGAGACACAAGAGTGATACAGCACACAGGCCCTTCAGCCCATCTGGGCTAGACTGACCACCACATCCTCTCTGCTAGTCTCAGTTGCCCGTGTCTGGCCCATAACCCTACAGGCTCCTCCTCTCCATTTACCGACGCAAATACATTTTAAACATTGCAACTCAAAACCCAGTGCAGCTGCAAAACTTTAATTCAGTTACTTAGTCGATTGAAGTCTAAAAGAAACTAGATTGGAAAGTGATTGACTCATGGAGCACCACAGCACAGTATCAGGTCCCCTTCGGCCCATCTAGTCCACGCCAGCCTGATTCCTCTGCCTAATCCCATCTACCTGCACCCAGATCATGGCCGTCCACACCCTCTCATCCTTGTACCCATCCAAACTTCTCTTAAATGTTACAACTGGACACAAACCTACCACTTCCGTGGTATAACTAGTGAGACAGGTTCAATCCTGACCTCCACTGCTGTCTGTGTGGAGTCCACGGGATCTCCCTGTGACCTTCTGGGTTTCCCATGTGGGCTCTGATTTCCTCCCACATCCCACTAATATACGGGCTGGCCGGCCAACTGGCTACTGTAAACTGTCTTGGTGCATCGGGAAGTGTGAAAATGTGGGAAGATTAAAATGAGTTAGGGTTGGGCTAATGTGAAATTGGGTGCTTCATGGGCAGTATGAACTTGGTGGGCCAAAAACCCTGTTTTGTGTTGTATTTTATCACTGTCAATAACTATGTCTATATTGTGCTGGAGTCTTAACAGACCACTGAAATACCCCAGGAAACCAGTTAGTTCAAGGGTGATCACGGAAGCTCCAGTCCTGCCGGTGATGGTCACTTCCTGTGAGCCAAAGCACTGTAATCAGTGTGGCACCTCCTGAGAAGAGCTGAATGGGAAGAAGCTATTGAGCCGATCCTTTTAACCGGAACGGATTCAATAAAGCAAGCTGGATTGCTGGCCCGTAGTTGCACACAAAGGCCGCTTTCAAAAGAGCTGAGTTTAAACCCCCTCAGCAGGGTGCGTTCTGCAAGTCCGGCCTCCATCTGATCACTGAAGGAACCAGAGCCTAGAGAAAGGGCAGCTCGTTGCTTTGCAGATTCATGGAATGCCCACAGCAGTGATACTCCGAGATTTGGTCTTGCTGCATGTGAACACGACCCTGGAAGCCCCATAAACACAGGAGATGCAAGAATCTGCAAAAACTGGTGATACAACCCAATTCCTCACAAGAAAAGTTCAAAATAAATTTATTATTAGCAAAGTACATGCATGACACCTTATACAACCCCAAAATCCATTTTCTTGCAGGCATACTCAGTAAATCCAATAACTGTAACAGAATCAACTCGTGTTATCAGCATTGTTATTTACTACTTGTTTGTTTGTTTGGCTATTTGTTTTATATTTATGCAGATTGTCTTCTTTTTGCTCACTGGTGTTTGTCAGTCTTTGGGTGTAGTTTTTCATTGATTTGTATATTTTTTGTTTTGCAGAGAATGCCTGCAAGAAAGTGAACCTCCAACATCTACAGACTTTGATAAGAAATTTACTTTGAACTTTGAGATTATTTATTTATTTATTGGGGTAAAGTGTGGAATAAGCCCTTCTGGCCCTTCAAGTCACATTGCCCAGCAACCACGATTTAACCCTAACCTAATCACAGGACAACTTATAATGACCAATTAACCTACCACTGGACTGTGGGAGGAAACCCATGCAGTCACAGGGAGAATGTACAAACTCCTTACAGGCAGCAGTGGGAACTAAACTGTACTGTAAGGCATTGTGCTACCATTCTGCAGGTGCTGAAAATGCAGAGCAGCATATAAAATGATCAGCAGGTCAGGCAGCATCTCTGGAGATACAAAAGTCATTGTTTCAGGCTGAGACCCTTCATCAACCCTGGAAGCTTCAGTCTTTTCTGAGGATGGCCACACATGCTCCAGCAAACAGACTGGGATCGTGACCTGACCTTCCAGAGACACAAGTTCAAATCCCACCAAGTGCCTCCGACAGACGATCAGACTGCCATCAAAGCCCATCTGTTCACTAAATGATGCATGCCAGGGAAGCAAATCTGCCATCCTGACATGGCATGACAACCTCAGATTTCCAAACCAACACCAATTCTTAACAGCAAGCTTGTCAGCTTTGTCAAACTGTCATGATTTGAAAACTTTCCCAAGGCAACTAGGGATGGGCAATGTATCAGAATCAGAGTCCCAGTTATTATCACTGATGTACGTTGTGACATTTGGAGTTTTGCAGGAAGGAGAGACAGACAGACAGAATTCTGAAGTTGTCATCGATGTGGGGGAGGTCAACGCCTATGAAGGAGCTGGCTGAACGTACAACCCTCTGCAGCTTTTTCCCGTCCAGTGCAATGGAGCCTCCCGGAAGGGCGTGCAATGGATCCAGTGCAATGGAACCTCCCTTCCCAATGGTGATGTAACCAGTCAGAATGCTCTCCATGGTTCATATGTAGAAAATTGCCAGTCACAGGTGACAAACCAAACCTACATAGTGAGTGGAGTGCTTGCTTCCTAATTGTTTCAGTATGTTGATCAATAATTGCATCAACGGTGGTCTTGGCAGGCCAGTGTCACATTAACAAACAATAACAGAAACCCACACAGTACAATAACAGCTGTTCCCATCTGTACAACGCCCAATCGCTCATTCCTATATCTCCAGATACACTATTGCCATAACCACACAAACCACTACCAGTACGTAGGACACAACATGGCAAAACGCCCCAAAGATCTCACAATTTCAGTAAAGCGTCAGCGTAATCGAAGACCCCACCCACATGGACACCCTCTCTTCCCTCTCCACCCCGGACAGAAAATACAAGAGTCTGAAAGCATGTAGCACTGGGCTCAAGGGGCTTCTATCGCGCTGTTATAAAACTACTGAATGGTTGCCTTGTACAATAACACAAGCAAGAGAAAATCTGCAGATGCTGGAAATCAGAGTAGAACACACAAAATGCTGGAGGAACTCAGCAGGCCGGGCAGCATCTACGGAAAAGAGTACAGTCGACGTTTCGGGCCGAGACCCTTCATCAAGGCAGTAAATGTGTGCATTATCTTGTATAAATGAGCTCTTGACCTTACAATCGACCTCATTATAATGTCTACCTTCTCTGTAACTATAAATATTTACTCTGCACTTTATTATTGTTCCTCCTTGTACAACCTCAATGTGCTGTTGTAATGAATAGCTCTGTGTGACTGTATGCAAGATGTATGTATGTATGTATCCACTGTAGCTCCTTACGTTACAAAGCAATTTTCTGTTGTGTTATTAAGCTGCTACTATTTGGGATTTATTGCCATGTAAAGTTGACCAAAGGGTGTCCTGAGACAGATCAATTGGCTGTAAAGTATTTTCAGATATCCAGTGGTTTTATAAAGCACTGCCCCCTTTGACTCCGGTTCAATTCCGCCGCTCCCTATAACGAGTTGGTACCTTCTCCCCATGACCATGTGTGTTTGCTCCAGGTGCTTCGGTTTTCTCTGACATTCCAAAGACGTACAGATTAATAAATTGTGGACACGCTACGTTGGCGTCGGAAGGATGGCAACACTTGCGGGTTGCCCCCGGCACAACCTTGTACTTCGATGCATGAGTGACAAATAAAACTAATCTTCCTTTCTATTCCAATCTCCCTTCAAAGCATCATTGAAACGTGATTCTTCGTATCATCTTTCAATAAATAAAGCATGTAAATATTTCGTCTTAAAGAGATGCCATAGTTAAATATTTTTTCAGGTTTTCATCACTTCTTATCCAAAACACTGTCATTGGTGATTACAGATTGGAAGAAATCCAAATTATTTAACATGTTAAATGCTTTGCAGTAACCTTCTGGTTTAAATTCAACATGTTGCAATAACATCTAAAATTAGAAAGCATTTGCATTACTGAATAATCTATTTTGCCAGTTAGCGTCTCAGGGATAATTCCAAATACAAGACAGCAACTGTGTGCAAGTGGAAAGACACTCTGCCTCAAATGAAAACGGTGACCTGCAAACTCTGTTCTTAGAAGCTTCTCAGCACCTGCACCTGGTGAATGACAATTAAAATACATAAAAACAGAGGTTATTTCACTTACAAAGGCTGCCTTTTTGTACTGAAACAGAGAGGCTCTCACAGACACTTAGCAACCCCTCTTCACTGGTTATTAATTCAGTAACTCAGATTGTTCTTACCTGTTTATTAATGATGCACATTACAAAGATGATTTCATTTAAGAATAACATAAGGTTTCTTCTAGGACAATTTCATACACCAAGTTTATTCCTTGCACAACAATATGTTATCCTTTTCAGAAACCTTGGTTGGTATCCATCAAATGTACATCAGTGGCTATATTTCAAAGGTTCTTCACTATGAAGTCAATAAAGGTGCAGTATACATTCAGCGGCCACCTCCTCTACCTAATAAAGTGGCCACTGAGTGTATGTTCGTGGTCTTCTGCTGCTGTAGCCCGTCCACTTCAAGGTTCGACATCTTGTGCGTTCAGAGATACTCTTCTGCACACCACTGTTGTAACGCGTGGTTATTGTCTCCTTCTTGTCTGTCTGAACCAGTCTGGCCGTTCTCCTCTGACCTCTCTCAGTAACAAGGCATTTTCACCCACAGAACTGCCTCTCACTGGATGTTTTTTAGTTTCTCTGTAAACTCTAGAGAATGTTGTGTGTCAATCTGAGATCATTAAAGGTGGATATAAACATATTTAGGCACCATCTCAAAATAGAGTCTCAAGCCCAGCTCTGAAAGGAGGAAGGTGGGGTATGGGGGTAGCAATCCCATCCCATAAAAACCCAGTGCTACAGAAACAACAACAGGAGATCCAAAGACCTCATCCCTGGGAGAGGAAGGATTTTCAATGGGCTACACCTGGGGACAAGAGAGACTGGCCCAGGACTGACAACTCTGGCCAGCTGCGGCTGGCAGCCTGAGCCCCAGTGGGGGACTTAAGGAAAAGAAGAAAATAACAGTTTCATAAATAAAGCAAGTCTGTACGGGGATGGGGATCACTTATATAAACAGAACTATTCTGGTGTTAAGGTTAATGTCTTCAGGCATAGGACTTTTCAATGTTCATTTACAAGCCTTATGGCATTGGAGCATAACGGTTAGCATAACACCCTACTGAGCCAATGATCGGAAGATTAGGGTTCATTTCCCATCGCTGGCTGTAAGAAGCTACCATGCCACCCTAAACAACAAAATGCAGTGATCACAGGAGCATTCAAAGACCCCAGGAGTGGAACCTCACTAACATTAGCCTGACGCTAACAATCCAGAACGTCACAAGTTCAGTCAGTCTTAAGGATGGGACACTGCTGGCGAGGTCAGTATTCAAAATTGTCAGATGGTCAGCTTTTATTCTTCTGATTCAATCACAGTACGGCCATCAGCAGGTATATCACACTAAATCCAGACTTTCAACACTGCAGCCTTTACTAACACACCAGAGACACAAGGGACTGCAAAGCTCAAACTATCAAAGTACACATATGTGGCCTTATACACACCCGAGACTCATTTTCTTGCAGGCATTCACAGAAAATCCAATATCCATAATAATAATAATAATAATAAATAAGCAATAAATATCGAGAACATGAGATGAAGAGTCTTTGAAAATGAGTCCTTAGGTTGTGGGAACATTTCAGTGAAGTTGAGTGAAGTTATTCCTGATGGCTTGTGATAACAGTCGTTCCTGACCCTGAGGTGTGAGGATCCTGTGCCTTCTTCCTGATGCTGGAATCTGCAGGAACAAGCAAGGTGCTGGAGGAACACAGTAGCTGAGGCAGCATCCGTGAAGGGTCTCCTACGAAAACATCACTGTCCATTTCCTCCTGACCCAATGAGTTCCTCCAGCATCTAGTTTGCCACTCCAGATTCCAGCAGTAGTCTCCTTTGTCTTTCTCTTTCTTATTGCACTTGGATTCTGTGCCCAACGTAACCTGATATTTCAAAGGCACAAGATATAGGAGCACAAACTGGACCTTTGGCCCATCAACTCTGCTCTGTCATTCCATCATGGTCAATTTATTATCCCTCTCAACTCCATTCCCCTGCCTTCTCCCTGCAAACTTTGACAGCCTGACTAATCACGAACCTATCCACCTCCACTTTAAATACACCGAATGACTTGGCCTTCACAGCCGTCTGTGGCAATGAATTCCACAGATTCACCACCCTTGTTAAAGAAATTCCTCATCTCTGTTCTAAAGGGACATCCTTCTATTCTGAGGCTGTGCCCTCAGGTCCTACTCTCCCACTGTAGAAAACACCCTCGCCACATCCGCCCTAACTCAGCCTTTCAATATTTCATAGGTTTCAAGGAGATCTCCCCTTATTCTTCTGAATTCCAGTGAATCCTGGCCCAGAGCGATCAGGCACTTTTCAATTGTTAACACTTTCACGCTGGCAAATCTCCAGAGGAACCTCTCCAATGGCAACACATTCCTTCTTACATGTTGCAATCAATCCCACTTCCACCGCCACGCCACTGGCTGCTCCTTCCACATTCTCTGAGTGAAGAAGTTTCCCCTTAACCCATGACCTCTAGTTCTAGCCTCTCCCAGCGTCAGTGGAAAACTCCAGCTTGCATTGACCGCATCTATACCCCTCGATCAAGTCTCCCCTCATTCTCCCACACTCCAGGGAATAAAGTCCTCAGTTGTTCAACCTTTCCCTGTAACTCAGGTCCTCAAAGTCAAAGTAAAGTGATTATCAAAGCACCATACGCTACCTCCAGATTCATTTTCTCGCGGGCATTTACAAGGAAATAATACTGGTAAAATTTATGAAAAACTATACATAAGCAAAGACTGACAAGCAAGTCTCGGAAAAACATGTCAATTTTCTCTGAACTCTTTCAACTTGTTGATATCTTTCCTGTAGGTAGGTGACCAGAACTGCACACAATGCTCGAGATTCGGTCTGGTTGTGGGTGGCGGTGGGCATGCAGACAGCACTGGGATATGCCACTACACTCAGACACAGGCACTGGAAAGTTGGCTCGCTGATAGCTGTGGCATTGTGCCACTCGGGAGAAAGCGCCTAATTACAGGTTCATTAGCACAGGTACATCGAGTCAGAATGTTTCACACAATGGAAGAGATTGTGTTGCACGGGGACAGAGCCAAGATACTCAAACTGGCTGCAAGGCCATACGGTGCGAACAGAAATATAAAGGGCGCCAGCATTGAGGTAATCTCCATAAGGACCCCCACAACCGAGGCCATCCGTCTTCTCATTGCTACCGTCAGGGAGGAGGTACAGGAGCCTGAAGACTCACGCTCCGGCATCCGATTTCTGAACGGTCCATGAGCCACTAACACTACCTCACAAATTTTGCTCTTTTATTTTGCATTGGTTAGATATATTCCACACTCCGCCATGAGCAGTAAGAGGAGGAAGGTTGGCCGTGGGGCTAGCTACCCCATCCCAGAAACAGAAGCTCCAAAGACCCCCACCCGAGAGGGGCGGTGGAAGACGCCTGCAGACAGCAGAGGGGCGCCCTGACGAATTACAAAACACACCAGATTGCTTGGGACTGCTTTTTCTCCCCCTTAAAACTCAGCTGGTTCATTAATGGCTCGCAGGGGGTAATTCACCACAATTACTGACCAGCACTGGCGTGCAAGTCCCTCGGGTGGGGTTTGTGTTCAAATCTCGATCAGAGGCCGCGGCGTTCCCCACTGAGCTGCCTTTTATCTACCAATAAACCAGGGCTTTTCTAGTTCTGTACAACACAGCCCTCAACTTAGCAGGGGATGTGCAGTCTCATTTGTCTCCCTCCCCCGCCACATTCAGAGAGCTCTCCTCCTCAGTGTACACAGCACAACTTCAGTCCCACAGAAAATGCCTACCTTGCTTTTACCGAAGTAGCCCAGGAAACTAACCAGTTACTCAGATAATCCCAGCACAGCCCACTCACAGACTCTGACAAACTGCATCTTTGCACAAACTGTGGAAAATATATTCTGATTCTGGTAAAGAGCATTTATTGGTTTTGTCGATTATGAACACTTCAGTCAAGGGTTTTGAAAGCAATCACCCCTTCCCTTGCCTGAGATCCATTACTGGAGTTCTCTGCTCTACAAAGTTATTTCAAAATAGTCTGGAAAGTATAGAACACTATATCTATATATCTGTTTATTTATTATATATTATAATAATTATTAATTATTATGCATAACCTATATATAGATCACAGAACTGAATATAGAACGCTTAGACTTCTGAAGACACAAATACAAACCTAATAAATTTTCACAAAGCATTAGCACTAGATTCCCAGATCACCACCTATCTTTAACTTCTAAATAGACGGTGATTGGTAGGGGATATAATCTGTAGCAGAATTATGTTTCTGAACTAACACATCCGCAGCTTTCCAGCAAATGTGTGAAACATTCATTCGCGGTTTTCGAATAGAATGGTGCATGAAGGGTCAAATTTCAGGATAAAAAAAAGTTCCACGTTTTATGATTTTCACGTTCTCCACATCTGTACTCAATATCGCAAAGAGGTAATTTCTGTAACAGTCTTGTTGCTAAACTCGAGGAATAACGCCCTTCCGAAAAGCTGTGACGGGAATGGGTTTATCCCAAATATTTATGCAAATTAGAAATTTACAGACCACCCTACACTAGGACGATTATTGTTTTAAGGCATTCTGCAAAATCTATTACATTACTTAGCTAGAGAGAAGAACAAACTTAAAAAAGGCAAATTCAAAAGTTTAAGATTAAAATGTAATGGGTGGGTAGGTTCATTGTTGCAAAGGAAATAGCAGATTAAAAATGAAAATAAAATCGCGGATCTAAACTATAATCTTGAAGTGTGAAGTATTTTGATTTCGCTTCGCTGACTTCCAAAGTCGAAAAAAAAGAGATGGGCTCACCAGCTCAATTGCAACAACGTCGCCGAGATGTACGGCCTCGTGGATGGACTTGGGTGGGTTTTGCGTCAAATAAATGCATTCGTCGGTGAGGATGACAAAGTGGAAGGCTTTCTTGTGTTTCTTCTCTGTCACTACGATGCACGCTTCGTACATTCGGATCTTATTGAAGACGCTCTCGTCCAAGTGTCTTTTGAGAAAGAAATCGAGTTTATCGTGCCGCTTGAAAGGGAACGGATCCAGCTCGTTCCTCGCCATATACAGGAGGAAAGATTAAAATGGACAAAGTTGCTGTTGTTTTCGAGTGCTGACGAGTGTTGACAGCGGGAACGATCTGCTACTTTCTACTTGTTTCGATTGGGCTCAAGCGCGCGCTCCCGGGGAGGGGAACCCCTCCCTCTGACGTCACAATGGCCGCAAGCTCCAATCGCCAGAAACTTTTACGTCACAGCCACGCCCCCCCCCCCCCCCCCCCCGCAATCTGTCAATCCATTCATTAATTTACTCAAAAGCAGAAACAGGTCTATTATCACAGACATATGTCGTGAAATTTGATGTTTTGCGGCAGCAGTGTAATGCAAAATATAATAAAATACTATAAGTGGCAATACGAAATCTAAAAATAAATAAGTAGTGCAAAAATATAAAGGAGGATAGTAAAAGCTTCTTTAGGTATGTGAATAGCAAAAAAAAAGTTAAGACCAAAATTGGGCCATTGAGGACAGAAACAGGTGAATTTATTATGGGGAATAAGGAAATGGCAGACGAGTTGAACAGGTACTTTGGATCTGTCTTCACTAGGGAAGACACAATCTCCCAGATGTAATAGTGGCCAAAGAAACTAGGGTAAAGGATGAACTGAAGGAAATTTATATTAGGCAATAAATGGTGTTGGATAGACTGTTGAGTCTGAAGGCTGATAAGTCCCCAGGACCTGATGGTCTGCATCCCAGGGTACTTAAAGAGGTGGCTCTAGAAATCGTGGACGCATTGGTAATCATTTTCCAATGTTCTACAGATTCAGGAACAGTTCCTGCTGATTGGAGGGTGGCTAATGTTGTCCCACTTTTCAAGAAAGGAGGGAGAAAGAAAACAGGAAATTATAGACCGGTTAGCCTGACGTCAGTGGTGGGAAAGATGTTGGAGTCAATTATAAAAGAGGAAATTATGACACATTTGGATAGCAGTAGAAGGATCAGTCCAAGTCAGCATGGATTTATGAAGAGAAAATCATGCTTGACTAGTCTTCTGGAGTTTTTTGGCAGTGTGAAATGTCAGGGGGATGCTATGAGAATGCAGGGCGACTTGGACAGGTTGGGTGAGTGGGCAAATGTATGGCAGATGCAGTTTAATGTGGATAAATGTGAGGTTATCCACTTTGGTGGCAAGAACAGGAAGGCAGATTACTATCTAAATGGAATCAAGTTAGGAAAAGGGGAAGTACAACAAGATCTAGGTTGTTCTTGTACATCAGTCAATAAAAGCAAGCATGCAGGTACAGCAGGCAGTGAAGAAAGCTAATGGCATGCTGGCTTTTATAACAAGCAGAATTGAGTATAGGAGTAAAGAGGTCCTTCTGCAGCTGTACAGGGCCCTGGTGAGACCCCACCTGGAGTATTGTGTGCAGTTTTGGTCTTCAGATTTGAGGAAGGACATTCTTGCTATTGAGGGAGTGCAGCGTAGATTCACAAAGTTAATTCCCGGAATGGCGGAACTGGCATATGTTGAAAGATTGGAGTGACTGGGCTTGTATACACTGGAATTTAGAAGGATGAGAGGGGATCTGATTGAAACATTGAGGTTATTAAGGGATTGGACACACTGGAGGCAGAAAGCATGTTCCCTCTGATGGGTGAGTCCAGAGCTAGAGGCGACAGTTTAAGAATAAGGGGTAGGCCATTTAGAACAGAGATGCCGAAAAACTTTTTCACCCAGAGAGTGGTGGATATGTGGAATGCTCTGCCCCAGAAGGCAGTGGAGGCCAAGTCCCTGGATGCATTCAGAAGAGAATTAGATAGAGCTCTTATAGATAGTGGGGTCAAGGACTATGGGGAGAGGGCAGGAACAGGGTACTGATTGTGTATGATCAGCCATGATCACAGTGAAAGACGGTGCTGGCTAGAAGGGCTGAATGGCCTACTCCTGCGCCTACTGTCTATTGCCTGTTGTCTATTAAAAGAGAGAAAAGTGAGGTCGTGTTCATGGGTTCACGGTCCGTTCAGAGATCTGATGGCGGAGGGAAAGAAGCGGTTCGTAAACGTTGAGTTCCGGCTCCTGTACCTCCTCCCTGATGGTAGCAATGAGAAGAGAACATGTCCTGGATGCTGAGGGTCCTTCATGGTGAGTCATCGCCTATGAAGATGGTGAGGAAGCTCGTGGTTTTGGTGGAGCCTGCTTGGTCTTACAGACTTACAGAAGGTTGTTATTGTGACACCTCTCGACCAGCCAATCTATCTCACTGCTGTATGTCAGCGTCTGAGATTCTGCAGACAACAGTCATGTCATTGACAAATCTATAGAGGGCTTTTGAGCTGTACCTAGCCACACAATCATGAATATAGAGAGAAAAGAGTATCAGGTTAAACACGTATCCTTGAGGTGCGCTAGTATTAATTGTCAGTGAGGAGGACATCTCCACTGACTGGTCACCTGATATAGAAGTCAATGATCCTGAACCTACAGTAATGTGCAAAAGTCTTAGACTTATGTAAAAAAAAATCTGTAAAGTGAAGATGCTTTCAAAAATAATGAAATAAGTTTCTGAGTATAAAAAAATATAAAGAGTAGTAATCAGTTAAAAAAAACTAAATCAAATCCTTTGCCTTTAAAACTGCATCAATTATCTTAGGTACAGTACACTGCCGTGCAGTTTAATACAAAGACCAGTTGGCAGGTTGTTTCATGTATCTTGGAGAACTTGCTACAGTACTTCTGCAGACTTTGGTTGTCTCACTTGCTTTTGCCTCTTCAGGTAATCCCAGACAGCCAGATGATGTTAAGGTTAAGGTTCGATGGAGGCCATACCATCTGTTGCAGAACTCTTTGTTCTTCTTTTCGCTGAAGTGATTTCTTTATCACCTTGGCCTTTTGTTTGGGGTTATTGTCCTGCTACAGAGTGAAGTTGGGGCCAATCAGATATCTCCCTGATGGTATTGTGTGATGGATGAGAGTCTGCTTGTACTTCTCAGCATTAAGGATTCCATTAATTCTGACCAGATTGCTAACTCCATTTGCAGAAATGTAGCCCCAAACCTGTAGGGAATCTCCATTATGATTCATTGTTAGCTACAGGCACTCATCCATGAAATGTCCTCCAGCTCTTCTATGGATAAACTGCTTGTCAAGATGTCAAATCTTCATTTTTCAGTCCAAAGCATTTGCTGCCATTGTTCAACACCTCAGTCCTTGTGTTTTTGTGCATAGGTGAGTCTCTTGGCTTTGTTTCCACTTCAAGGAATGGCTTTTTGAAGCTATCCTTCCATGAAGACCATTTCTGACAAGACTTCTCCAGAATTTAGAGCAGTGTTCTGGGGTTCCAGTGGTTTTTGTGAGCTCAAAGCTGATAGCAGTGCTGGATTTCTGATTTCTGTTATGATCCCAGCCCCCTCCTTTGTGAGAATCGCAAGAGCACCCGTTGGGGGGGGGGGGGGGGGGGAGTCAGTAGACCCAGGAAGTGAGAGAGAGAGAGATAAATATGCCAAATTGCATGTCCCACCCGGGATACAGAATAAGACGACAGTGACTATTGTCTTGAAAAGCCCCCGGGCAAGGTGGGCTGGTTGAAAGAGAGATTGCATCATCCCAACCTGATTGACACCTGCGACCCTGTGAGGAAGTATAAAGGAGAGTCTCAGGGGGACAGCCCCTTCAGACGCACCAAGAAGACACGAGAGAGTGTTCCCGCAGCAGCGGGAAGCCATTCTGAAGGAAGCCACGTGTGTTAGATTCCGGGATTGGAATTTGTGGCTGGAATCACAGAAAACCGCTTTTAACTAACATCGGGGAGAGGAAACCAACGCTCCCCCGATTTCACGGAGGATTCATCAAGACTCGGCAAGTTCTTTCTCTTCTCCCCCCAATCTCTCTCTCTCGGTCGCCCCACATGAAACCCAGCGATTTTCAAAGGGCTGAGGCCTGCAGACTTTCTGAGTGACTTTTATATTTCCAACGGACAATCTATTAACCCCTAGACAACCGTAGAGCTCACTTCTTAATGATGATTATTACCATACCCGCGCTTTAGAATGAGTGTTGACAATGTGCACTATCTGAATGTATGTATTAACCCTACTTTTGTGTCCCTTTATAAATAAAACGTTTGAAAATAGTGACATCAGACTTCAACGGACCTCTCTATCTTTGCTGGTAAGTTCTCCAGTTACGGGATTCGTAACAGTTGGGGTTCTCGTCTCGGGATTTGACACCAAATTGGGAGGCCAGTGAATCAGGCTTGTAAATCAAAAACTTGAATCTGGTTACGCGGGTAGCCAGACGGGAAACCAGCAAAGATGGACGTGGGTGAATTTATGGAAAACCCGACGGTGGGGGCGCTAGAGGCGGCCACAAAATCAGACTTGTTAAATTTAGCGAAGGGGTTGAACCTCACAGAAGTGAGGTCGTCCATGAAAAAGTGGGAGGTACGAATTCTTCTCAGTATTACGTTGAGAAGAATGTGTTTGAAGATGAGGTATTGGAAGATATCCCTGACAAAGTACCATCAAGTGGGACGGTTCAGTTAGAGGTGGAGAAACGAGCGACGAGATTAAGGGTTAGACCGAACGGAGTGGTTTAATGTTAGTAGGGAGTTGAGATTGGTGCCCCCGTTCGAGGAGACAGATGTCGATAGTTATTTCTTGCTTTTTGAAAAGGTGGCAGTCAATCAGAAGTGGCCAAAAGAGCAGTGGGTGGCGTTGTTACAAAGTGTGTTAAAGGGGAAGGCCCAACGAGCATAATGCGGCGTTGTCCCTGGAGGAGAGAGGAGCGGAGAATTATGATGAGGTAAAGAAGGCCATTCTCCGGACTTACGAATTGGTACCTGAGGCCTATAGACAAAAGTTTAGAAATTTAAGGAAAGGGTGGAATCAAACGTATACCGAGCTAGCCCATGAGAAGGGGGTGCTCTTGGACCGTTGGTGCACCGCGGAAAGGGTGGACGAGGATTATGGGCGTCTCAGGGAGTTACTTTTGATCGAGGAATTTAAAAGTTGTGTTCCGGAGGAGATCCGGATGTATTTGAATGAGAAGCCGGATAAGTCCATGTCAGAATTTGCTAGGTTTGCGGACGAATATGTCCTAACCCACAAGACAAAGTTTTCCTCAAATAAAGGTCCCCAGAGAGACCGTGGGGATGATCGTGAAAGTCCGACGAGTGAGGCAGAGGTCCCACCGGGAGCTAGCGGTAAGGTTGAGGGGGAAAGGCAAGACGGCCAGAGGGTTCCGGGTTTGACCTGTTTTAATTGTGGAAAGGAGGGGCACATTGCATCTCGATGCTTTGCTCCGAGAAAGGAGATAGGAAGAGGGAAAGCCACAGTCCCTATCGGGTGTGCCGTGGTAATCAGCAAATCGACCAGAGAGCCGAGGGAGGATAGACAGAGTACGAGAAGGCTCTGGGAGTTGTCTGTCACACGGAACCATGTCTGTGACGGAGGGAGACACACCAGTTCCCGTACGAATCTGGAGGGATACGGGTGCTGAACTATCCCTGGTTAGCCGTAAGGTACTAGAATTTGGTCGGGAAACGGGCATGGTAAAGGTGGAAGGAATAAATAAAAGGATAGAAATGGTGCCTGTGCTGTCTTTACGACAGTTAATTAGTTTATAATATTTTCGCTTAGTAATTCATTCAATAGTATTTTCTAGTTAGAATTAGAAGTGTTTAAAGTATATTCATTGCATGTAAAATATATCGGCATGCGATGACGTCACATCCGGTTTCGCCGCGTCTTGTGGGAAAACACCGGTTTGAAATTAGCGCGAGGGTGGGGGCTTTCCACGAGGCTCACCTGAGCAGAAGTTGTTTTGCAGGCATGAGAAATCACAGTGAGAGCAACGCTGTAAGTTAATAGATAATCGATATATTGAACTAAGATGTTAATGCCGATCCTGTTAGAAGTAACGACGGTAGATAATGTTTATGCTTTCGTTAGTTAAAGAGTCGCGGATAGTTTGCATGGAAGTGTATTTAAAGTAGTCAATGGAGCAGGTAAACTCTCCCTGTATACTGCACCTTAGTGTAATGTAGTTATAGTCACCTTTGCAAGTATTTACACTTGAAATGTGATATTAAGGAAGGAACAAATACTGTATCAATCTTGTATTGTTTTATCAACAGTTTTCACCATATGTTAATGTGAAGAGTGAACAGTAAATGGTTAATCTTACTGCGATCTGGTTCTCATTGAATGTGGTTTATCTCAACGTTAAATTCGACGTTATCAGTTACACGCGAAGGAGAACGTTACAGTGAAAAAGCGGCATTATCAGGTGTTTCAAGTGCTGCAATGTCATCTCAATCCAGCATCAAGTCGACGCCGCCCAGCGACAAGGGCAGTAAACCGACATCAAGTAAGCCCACCCAGGCGTTATCAGGTGTTCCAAGTGCTGCAATGTCAGCTCGATCCGGGATCAAGTCGATGGCGCCCAGCGACAAGGGCAGTAGAACGACATCAAGTAAGTCCACACAGGCAAGAGCCAAGGCAGAAGACGCCAAGGTGCGACTCCATTACGCCAAACAAGAAGCAGTTTTGAAAATGAAACAGGCCACCAGAGAAGTCGAAATCCAGAAAGAAAGGGCCGCCAGAGAAGCCGAAAGGGCCGCCAGACAAAGAGAAGAGGCTGCCAGAGAAGCCGAAATCCAGAAAGAAAGGGCCGCCAGACAAAGAGAAGAGGCTGCCAGAGAAGCCGAAATCCAGAAAGAAAGGGCCGCCAGAGAAGCCGAAGAGGCTGCCAGACAAAGAGAAGAGGCCGCCAGAGAAGCCGAAACCCAGTTGGAAATGGCAAAAATATCGACAGAGTTGCAAGTGCTGCAGCTAGAAAGAGAAGGAGAAGCTGCCATGGTGGAAGCAGAGTACATAGAAGAAGCTGAAGGGTCGCGTGATCTGACCGAAGCAAGATCTACTTTAGAAAGGACCAGACTGGAACGCACAAACGACTATGTACAATATCAAACAGACTGGCAGGCTCGTCTCCCCTCTCCATACCTGTTCGATAACTTCCCCAGCTACGAGGAAGAAAATTTACCCTCGCGGCTCCGTGATGAAGTCAAGAATGAAAGAGCTGACAACCGATATTCTTTGACACCAAAGTTACAAAGTTCGATGCGAAGAGACGCGGAGGTCGAATCCAGGATGGCAAATTCCATGAGAAACGTGCGTTCTCAGTCATATAGGCGCCAACGTACTTCTCCAGCCCGCATGCCGCTTACAGCCGATCCCACGCTGCAGTATTTAGCACGACGGGATCTCGTCACTTCGGGACTGTACCAGTTTGACGATAAACCCGAAAATTACCGTGCATGGCACTCCACATTCACCAACGTGATTGACGGGGTCCAGCTCAGTGCAACCCAAAGGTTGGACCTTATGGCGAAATGGCTGGGGAAAGAATCACGCGACCAGGTGAGACGCATGCGTTCAGTGTACATCAACAAACCCGAGCTAGCCTTAAGCGAAGCGTGGGAGAGACTTTGGGAGAGATATGGGGCCCCCGACATTATTGAAGCGGTGCTATATCGACGTCTGGAAAACTTTCCTAAGGAGTTAGCCAAAGATCACTTTAAGTTAAGAGAATTCGGAGATTTACTCATGGAGATCCAAGGCGCCAAAGAAGATGGCTATTCAGCTGGTCTAGTATACCTAGATACTCCATCCGGGATTAGACCAATCGTGGACAAACTTCCATTTGGGCTGCAGGACAAGTGGCTGACTGTTGCCTCAGAGTACAAGGAAGAGCACGGTGGTCGATTTCCTCCCTTTGAGCACCTCACTGAGTTTGTGCGCAAGGAGGCAAAGAGGCGAAACGACCCTAGCCTCGTTGGTCCAGGTAGATCCTCTTCGAATGTTTTCAACATTGATAAACCCGTGTCAGTGCTCAAGACTGAAGCCCTTACAACTAACAACGACCCTGGCGAGTATTGTCCATTGCATAACAAATCTCACCCCCTGAAAGCATGCAGAATGTTTAGGGAAAAACCCCTTGAAGAGAGGACGGCTCTTCTCAAGGAGAACAGAATATGTTTTAGATGCTGTTCCTCAACCTCTCACCTCGCCAGAGAGTGTACGATCGCCGTGAGGTGTCCGGAATGTGATAGCACGGATCACGTCGGGGCCATGCATCCCGGCCTGTCACTGCAAACCGACAGCGCTCCTTCTCCCCCACAACAGGACGGCGGGGAGAGAGAGGCTCACCCCAGGACAACAGTTGTCAGCTCGAACTGTACAGAAGTCTGCGATCAAGCTCAGTCAAGTCGTTCTTGTTCCAAGATCTGCCTCACTAAGGTGTACCCTAAAGGAGCCAAAGACAAGGCCATCAAAGCCTATGTGATTCTGGACGATCAGAGCAATCGTTCACTAGTCAGTCCAGAGTTCTTTAAATTGTTCAACATTGAGAGTGAGCAGTTCCCATACTACCTCAAAACTTGCTCAGGCAACATGGAAACCCAAGGAAGGAAGGCAGAAGGCATCCAGATCGAGTCCCTGGATGGTAAAGTCGTCATCTGTCTCCCTCCGCTCTTAGAGTGCAATGAAATCATGAATAACCGCGCTGGGATCCCGACACCAAGTGCGGTGTTACACCAGCCGCATCTCCACCACATCGCCAAACACATCCCAGAACTGGATCCGAAAGCGGAAATACTCCTGCTATTAGGAAGAGATGTTATCCGTGTGCACAAGGTTAGGCAGCAGGTCAATGGACCACTCGACGCCCCCTTCGCGCAACGTCTGGATCTGGGCTGGGTGGTGATAGGAGAGGTGTGTCTTGGTGACGTACACAAACCGACGGTCGACACACTCAAGACCAATGTGCTAGAGAGTGGCCGCCATTCGATTTTTCAACCCTGCACAAGTTCCATGTATATCAAGGAAGCACAACAAGGCGTTAACAAGCACGAGGCAAGCGACGAGTCGCTGGGCCAGTCAGTCTTCGCTCAAACGAAGTATGACAACAAACTTGCACAATCAGCTCAAGATACCATTTCTTTAAAAACCAAAGACACCAAGGTCTTCAGAGATGAAGCAAATAATGGGGTTGCCCCATTGCCTATCAGAGAACCATGCCAGCGCTCACCAGATAACAAAGAGCAGGCAGTCAAACGGTTCACGTCCTTACGGAAAACCCGTAAAAGGAAACCTGAGATGCAGCAACACACCCGATTGGCCCACGAGGTACTGTGCACCCTAATGGCAGAGGTCACAGCCATTATAAACGCACAATCATTCCTACCTGTGTCTTCTGACCCAGAAAACCCCTTTATACTTTCGCCATCAACGCTCCTTACGCAGAAGGCAGGAGCACCTCCTCCACCAGGAGACTTCTCAGACAAGGATTTGTACACAAAGCAATGGAGACAAGTCCAGGCTCTGGCAAATCAGTTCTGGCCTCGCTGGAGACAAAAATATCTACCTTTGTTGCAACAGAGACAAAAGTGGACAGAACCCCACAGGAATCTTCAAGTTGGAGACTTAGTCCTGCTCAGGGACAAGCAAATCGCTCGCAACAGCTGGCCAACGGCCAGAATCACTGCTACATTCCCTAGCGGGGATGGACATGTCAGGAAGATCGAATTGAAGACTACCGACCAAGGCGATGTGAAAATTTACCAAGGGCCAGTTACAGAAGTTATTCTACTTCTACCCAATGACTGATTAAGAGACTAAGTTTTGTACTCTGCTCATTGTGACCTTACGAAGGTCAAGCGGGGAGTGTGCTGTCTTTACGACAGTTATTTAGTTTATAATATTTTCGCTTAGTAATTCATTCAATAGTATTTTCTAGTTAGAATTAGAAGTGTTTAAAGTATATTCATTGCATGTAATATATATCGGCATGCGATGACGTCACATCCGGTTTCGCCGCGTCTTGTGGGAAAACACCGGTTTGAAATTAGCGCGAGGGTGGGGGCTTTCCACGAGGCTCACCTGAGCAGAAGTTGTTTTGCAGGCATGAGAAATCACAGTGAGAGCAACGCTGTAAGTTAATAGATAATCGATATATTGAACTAAGATGTTAATGCCGATCCTGTTAGAAGTAACGACGGTAGATAATGTTTATGCTTTCGTTAGTTAAAGAGTCGCGGATAGTTTGCATGGAAGTGTATTTAAAGTAGTCAATGGAGCAGGTAAACTCTCCCTGTATACTGCACCTTAGTGTAATGTAGTTATAGTCACCTTTGCAAGTATTTACACTTGAAATGTGATATTAAGGAAGGAACAAATACTGTATCAATCTTGTATTGTTTTATCAACAGTTTTCACCATATGTTAATGTGAAGAGTGAACAGTAAATGGTTAATCTTACTGCAATCTGGTTCTCATTGAATGTGGTTTATCTCAACGTTAAATTCGACGTTATCAGTTACACGCGAAGGAGAACGTTACAGTGCCCTTATATAAGGTCATTCTGGATTGTGAGCTGGTGTATGGATCAGTTGAAGTGGGGGTGCCCTCAGAATTCCCGAGAGCTGACATGGACATGCTGCTGGGGAACGACTTAGCAGGGGGTAAGGTTTGGTCGGCCATGCTGCCGACCTGGCGACCGGCGAGTGCGGTGGCCCTGTCCCTATCGCCCAAGGACCATCTCGCCGGCGCGGTCACTCGCAGCCTGTCGAGAGACACAGCTGAGAACGAGAGCAGTTTAAATCTGGCCAGTTTTGATTTGGCCGAGACGTCTTTGCTGACCATGTGCCACGAGGGTTCCAAGGGTGGTAAGATGAAGAGCAGTAAAGTGAAAAGGGGTAAGGGAGAGGAGATAGATCTGCCCTTAGCGAAGAGAAAGGTCCTAAAGGTAGGAAATAAAGATGAGAAACAGATAAAGCTGTTAAAAGATCCAGAGTTGGACATGGATGATCTGTCTGGTTTGGCAGAATTGTTTGAAGAACTTGAGAGTTCTAAAGGTGTTCCCGATAATGAGGTGAGGGCAGTCCTAGATGGAAAGGATACCCTTGCCTCGAAGGAGTCTGCTGAAAGGGCCGAGGAGGTTGTTTCAGCTCGCAGGGTTGCGCCTTCCCCGGGTGGGAGCTGCCCAGAGAGTAACTGGGACGATCGGGGGAAGTTAGAATTTGAAAAAGGTACGGGTGTCGAAAGCCTGGAAGAGGCCAATGTCCCACTTGAGTGTGTCCGAGATGGGGATGCACGAGGTGCTGAACCTGGTAACGGGGCTCAGAAGAAGTCTGAGGTATCTGATTCAGTGGAACGGGGCGGCTGTCCTTGTGGGTCAGATGGACTTGGTTCAGTGGGAAAAGGGTTAACCCTTGGTAACCGGGGGAAGTGTGAGTTCCCCGGTGTTTGTACTCGAAGGAGTGTTCAAAGTTAATGCAGAATTTAAGAATGGGGGGTGAGGATTGTTATTGAAGGAAACGGAAAGTCTGTAGTTTCCAAATCGAAGGAAGAAATCTTAAACCTGGCAGATCGCTCACAGAGTGAGCCGGGGAATAGCGGGGCCCCCCACTCTATTGTTATGCCAGGATGGGGTGTGAAAAGGCTGCCTTCGACAGGCTACTTGAGCGAAGAGTTTGAATCAAACACCAGTAGCCTGAAGGGGACTGATAAAAGGGCCAGCCACCTGGGTGAAATCAAAGAATTGGGTGGAGATGGTCTAAATCTGGGGCATGGTGTTGCTAAAATAACCCCGATGAACGGGGCGGGTGGGAGTTCACCACACAAAACTACTCAAGTTCCCCACGGGGGGGGGGGGGGGGTCGCCGAAAAAGAGGCGACGGTTAATGGAGATGCCATTGTTAGGCAGCCAAGCAGGTTGAACGGGTTTGCGCCAAAGCCTGTGAATAATAAAGACAGCCCTTTGGAGACCTGCTGGTTAAGTTAATCGACTGAAACGATTAGTATTCGCATAAACTTTTGTAAATGCACCTAAGCTAAGGTCACACCGGTGGTTATTGAATTGAAGTCTGATGTACGGTTCGCAATGTTAAGGTATTAAAGAAAGGGACACTGTAATCGTTAACTACTTAGATACTGACTTGAATGTATAACGGTAGTACTCTGTGAAAAGAAAAACTTGTGTATTGTGTTAGCTTCAAAACTCCTGTAAGACTGTGTACCACTCCGTTTTAACCGCTGCTAAAAACGTTTTAAGAGGGGAGGTGTTATGATCACAGCCCCCTCCTTTGTGAGAATCGCAAGAGCACCCGTTTGGGGGGGGGGGGGTCAGTAGACCCAGGAAGTGAGAGAGAGAGAGAGAAACCTGCCAAATTGCACGTCCCACCCGGGATACAGAATAAGGCGACAGCGACTATTGTCTCATGGAGACCACGTGAAAAGCCCTCGGGCAAGGTGGGCTGGTTGAGAGAGAGATTGCATCATCCCAACCTGATTGACACCTGCGACCCCGTGAGGAAGTATAAAGGAGAGTCTCAGGGGGACAGCCCCCTCAGACGCACCAAGAAGACACAAGAGAGTGTTCCCGCAGCAGCGGGAAGCCACTCTGAAGGAAGCCACGTGTGTTAGATTCCGGGATTGGAATTTGTGGCTGGAATCACAGAAAACCGCTTTTAACTAACATCGGGGAGAGGAAACCAACGCTCCCCCGATTTCACGGAAGATTCATCAAGACTCGGCAAGTTCTTTCTCGTCTCCCCCAATCTCACTCTCTCGGTTGCCCCACGTGAAACCCAGCAATTTCCAACGGGCTGAGGCCAGCAGACTTTCTGAGTGACTTTTATATTTCCAACGGACAATCTATTAACCCCTAGACAACAGCAGAGTTCACTTCTTAATGATGATTATTACTATACCCGCGCATTAGATTGAGAGTTGACGATCTGCACTATCTGAATGTATGTATTAACCCTACTTTTGTGTCCCTTTATAGATAAAACGTTTGAAAATAGTGACATCAGACTTCAACGGACCTCTCTATCTTTGCTGGTAAGTTCTCCAGTTACGGGATTCATAACATTTCAAAGAGATGTCAGTCTGATGTATCTCTTGTCAGTTGGACTCAGGTTCCATAGGTAAAATGTTTGATATCAGACTGTTCATGGCTTGAAATGTTCGATATCAGAGTGTCCACGGGTTGGAATGCTTGATATCACAGTGTCCACGGGTTGAAATGTTCGATATCAGACTGTCCACGGGTTGAAATATTTGATATCAGAGTGTCCACGGGCTGAAACGTTTGATATCAGAGTGTCCACGGGCTGAAATGTTTGATATCAGAGTGTCCACGGGTTGAAATATTTGATATCAGAGTGTCCACGGGCTGAAACGTTTGATATCAGAGTGTCCACGGGCTGAAATGTTTGATATCAGACTGTACACGGGCTGAAATGTTTGATATCAGAGTGTCCGCGGGTTGAAATGTTTGATATCAGACTGTCCACGGGTTGAAATGTTTGATATCAGACTGTCCACGGGCTAAATTGTTTGATATCAGAGTGTCCACGGGTTGAAATGTTTGATATCAGAGTATCCACGGGTTGGAATGTTTGATATCACAGTGTCCACGGGTTGGAATGTTTGATATCAGACTGACCACGGGTTGGAATGTTTGATATCAGACTGTCCACGGGCTGAAATGTTTGATATCAGACTGTCCACGGGTTGGAATGTTTGATATCAGACTGTCCACGGGCTGAAACCTTTGATATCAGACTGTCCACGGGTTGGAATGTTTGATATCAGAGTGTCCACGGGTTGGAATGTTTGATATCAGACTGTCCACGGGTTGGAATGTTTGATATCAGACTGTCCACGGGCTGAAACGTTTGATATCAGACTGTCCACGGGTTGAAACGTTTGATATCAGAGTGTCCACGGGCTGAAATGTTTGATATCAGAGTGCCCAAGGGTTGAAATCTTTGATATCAGAGTGCCCACGGGTTGGAATGTTTGATATCAGATTGTCCACAGGTTGAAATGTTTGATATCAGACTGTCCACAGGTTGAAATGTTTGATATCAGAGTGTCCATGGGTTGAAATGTTTGATATCAGAGTGTCCACGGGTTGAAATGTTTGATATCAGAGTGTCCACGGGTTGAAATGTTTGATATCAGAGTGTCCACGGGTTGAAATGTTTGATATCAGACTGTCCACGGGTTGAAATGTTTGATATCAGACTGTCCACGGGTTGGAATGTTTGATATCAGACTGTCCACGGGTTGGAACATTTGATATCAGTGTGTCCACGGGTTGAAATGTTTGATATCAGAGTGTCCACGGGTTGGAATGTTTGATATCAGTGTGTCCACGTGTTGAAATGTTTGATATCAGACTGTCCACGGGTTGGAATGCTTGAAATCAGACTGTCCACGGGTTGGAATGTTTGATATCAGACTGTCCACAGGTTGGAACGTTTGATATCAGTGTGTCCACGGGTTGAAATGTTTGATATCAGAGTGTCCACGGGTTGAAATGTTTGATATCAGTGTCTCCACGGGTTGAAATGTTTGATATCAGAGTGCCAACGGGTTGAAATGTTTGATATCAGATTGTCCACGGGCTGAAATGTTTGATATCAGACTGTCCACGGGTTGAAATGTTTGATATCGGAGTGTCCACGGGCTGAACTGTTTGATATCAGAGTGTCCACGGCTTGGAATGTTTGATAACAGACTGTCCACGGGTTGGAATGTTTGATATCAGACTGTCCACGGGTTGGAATGTTTGATATTAGAGTGTCCACGGGTTGGAATGTTTGATATCAGACTGTCCACGGGCTGAAATATTTGATATCAGACTGTCCACGGGTTGAAATGTTTGATATCAGAGTGTCCACGGGTTGAAATGTTTGATATCAGAGTGTCCACGGGTTGAAATGTTTGATATCAGACTGTCCACGGGTTGAAATGTTTGATAACAGACTGTCCATGGGTTGAAATGTGTGATATCAGAGTGTCCACGGGTTGAAATGTTTGATATCAGAGTGTCCATGGGCTGAAATGTTTGATATCAGAGTGTTCACGGGTTGAAATGTTTGATATCAGAGTGTCCACGTGTTGAAATGATTAATATCAGAGTGTCCACGTGTTGAAATGTTTGATATCACACTGTCCACGGGTTGAAATGTTTAATATCAGAATGTCCACGGGTTGAAATGTTTGATATCAGAGTGTCCACGGGTTGAAATGTTTGATATCAGAGTGTCCACGGGTTGAAATGTTTGATATCAGAGTGTCCATGGGCTGAAATGTTTGATATCAGAGTGTCCACGGGTTGAAATGTTTGATATCAGAGTGTCCACGGGTTGAAATGTTTGATATCAGAGTGTCCACGGGTTGAAATGTTTGATATCAGACTGTCCACGGGTTGAAATGTTTGATATCAGACTGTCCACGGGTTGGAATGTTTGATATCAGACTGTCCACGGGTTGGAACATTTGATATCAGTGTGTCCACGGGTTGAAATGTTTGATATCAGAGTGTCCACGGGTTGGAATGTTTGATATCAGTGTGTCCACGTGTTGAAATGTTTGATATCAGACTGTCCACGGGTTGGAATGCTTGAAATCAGACTGTCCACGGGTTGGAATGTTTGATATCAGACTGTCCACAGGTTGGAACGTTTGATATCAGTGTGTCCACGGGTTGAAATGTTTGATATCAGAGTGTCCACGGGTTGAAATGTTTGATATCAGTGTCTCCACGGGTTGAAATGTTTGATATCAGAGTGCCAACGGGTTGAAATGTTTGATATCAGATTGTCCACGGGCTGAAATGTTTGATATCAGAGTGTCCACGGGCTGAAATGTTTGATATCAGACTGTCCATGGGCTAAATTGTTTGATATCAGAGTGTCCGCGGGTTGAAATGTTTGATATCAGACTGTCCACGGGTTGAAATGTTTGATATCAGAGTGTCCATGGGCTAAATTGTTTGATATCAGAGTGTCCAAGGGTTGAAATGTTTGATATCAGAGTGTCCACGGGTTGAAATGTTTGATATCAGAGTGTCCATGGGCTAAATTGTTTGATATCAGAGTGTCCAAGGGTTGAAATGTTTGATATCAGAGTGTCCACGGGTTGGAATGTTTGATATCAGAGTATCCACGGGTTGGAATGTTTGATATCACAGTGTCCACGGGTTGGAATGTTTGATATCAGAGTGTCCACGGGCTGAAACGTTTGATATCAGACTGTCCACGGGTTGAAATGTTTGATATCAGAGCGTCCACGGGTTGGAATGTTTGATATCAGAGTGTCCATGGGTTGGAATGTTTGATATCAGACTGTCCACGGGCTGAAATGTTTGATATCAGAGTGTCCACGGATTGAAATGTTTGATATCAGAGTGTCCACGGAATGAAATGTTTGATATCAGAGTATCCAGGGGTTGAAATGTTTGATATAAGACTGTCCACGGGTTGAAATGTTTGATATCAGTGAGTCCACGGGTTGAAATGTTTGATATCAGAGTGTCCACGGGTTGGAATGTTTGATATCAGTGTGTCCACGGGTTGAAATGTTTGATATCAGAGTGTCCACGGGTTGGAATGTTTGATATCAGTGTGTCCACGTGTTGAAATGTTTGATATCAGACTGTCCACGGGTTGGAATGCTTGAAATCAGACTGTCCACGGGTTGGAATGTTTGATATCAGACTGTCCACGGGTTGGAACGTTTGATATCAGTGTGTCCACGGGTTGAAATGTTTCATATCAGAGTGTCCACGGGTTGAAATGTTTGATATCAGTGTCTCCACGGGTTGAAATGTTTGATATCAGAGTGCCAACGGGTTGAAATGTTTGATATCAGACTGTCCACGGGCTGAAATGTTTGATATCAGACTGTCCACGATTGAAATGTTTGATATCAGAGTGTCCACGGGCTGAACTGTTTGATATCAGAGTGTCCACGGCTTGGAATGTTTGATAACAGACTGTCCACGGGTTGGAATGTTTGATATTAGAGTGTCCACGGGTTGGAATGTTTGATATCAGACTGACCACGGGCTGAAATATTTGATATCAGACTGTCCACGGGTTGAAATGTTTGATATCAGAGTGTCCACGGGTTGAAATGTTTGATATCAGAGTGTCCACGGGTTGAAATGTTTGATATCAGACTGTCCACGGGTTGAAATGTTTGATAACAGACTGTCCATGGGTTGAAATGTGTGATATCAGAGTGTCCACGGGTTGAAATGTTTGATATCAGAGTGTCCATGGGCTGAAATGTTTGATATCAGAGTGTTCACGGGTTGAAATGTTTGATATCAGAGTGTCCACGTGTTGAAATGATTAATATCAGAGTGTCCACGTGTTGAAATGTTTGATATCAGACTGTCCACGGGTTGAAATGTTTAATATCAGAATGTCCACGGGTTGAAATGTTTAATATCAGAGTGTCCACGGGTTCAAATGTTTGATATCAGAGTGTCCACGGGTTGAAATGTTTGATATCAGAGTGTCCACGGGTTGAAATGTTTGATATCAGAGTGTCCATGGCCTGAAATGTTTGATATCAGAGTGTTCACGTGTTGAAATGTTTGATATCTCTGTGTCCACGGGTTGTAATCTTTGATATCAGAGTGTCCACGGGCTGAAACGTTTGATATCAGAGTGTCCACGGGCTGAAACGTTTGATATCAGACTGTCCACGAGCTGAAACGTTTGATATCAGAGTGTCCACGGGCTGAAATGTTTGATATCAGACTGTCCACGGGCTGAAATGTTTGATATCAGAGTGTCCGCGGGTTGAAATGTTTGATATCAGACTGTCCACGGGTTGAAATGTTTGATATCAGAGTGTCCATGGGCTAAATTGTTTGATATCAGAGTGTCCAAGGGTTGAAATGTTTGATATCAGAGTGTCCACAGGTTGGAATGTTTGATATCAGAGTATCCACGGGTTGGAATGTTTGATATCACAGTGTCCACGGGTTGGAATGTTTGATATCAGAGTGTCAACGGGCTGAAATGTTTGATATCAGAGTGTCCACGGGTTGGAATGTTTGATATCAGACTGTCCACGGGTTGGAATGTTTGATATCAGACTGTCCACGGGTTGAAATGTTTGATATCAGAGCGTCCACGGGTTGGAATGTTTGATATCAGAGTGTCCATGGGTTGGAATGTTTGATATCAGACTGTCCACGGGCTGAAATGTTTGATATCAGAGTGTCCACGGATTGAAATGTTTGATATCAGAGTGTCCACGGATTGAAATGTTTGATATCAGAGTATCCAGGGGTTGAAATGTTTGATATAAGACTGTCCACGGGTTGAAATGTTTGATATCAGTGAGTCCACGGGTTGAAATGTTTGATATCAGAGTGTCCATGGGTTGGAATGTTTGATATCAGTGTGTCCACGGGTTGAAATGTTTGATATCAGAGTGTCCACGGGTTGGAATGTTTGATATCAGTGTGTCCACGTGTTGAAATGATTGATATCAGACTGTCCACGGGTTGGAATGCTTGAAATCAGACTGTCCACGGGTTGGAATGTTTGATATCAGACTGTCCACGGGTTGGAACGTTTCATATCAGTGTGTCCACGGGTTGAAATGTTTGATATCAGAGTGCCCACGGGTGGAAATGTTTGATATCAGTGTCTCCACGGGTTGAAATGTTTGATATCAGAGTGCCAACGGGTTGAAATGTTTGATATCAGACTGTCCACGGGCTGAAATGTTTGATATCAGACTGTCCACGATTGAAATGTTTGATATCAGACTGTCCACGGGTTGGAATGTTTGATATCAGAGTGTCCACGGCTTGGAATGTTTGATAACAGACTGTCCATGGGTTGGAATGTTTGATATTAGAGTGTCCACGGGTTGGAATGTTTGATATCAGACTGACCACGGGCTGAAATATTTGATATCAGACTGTCCACGGGTTGAAATGTTTGATATCAGAGTGTCCACGGGTTGAAATGTTTGATATCAGAGTGTCCACGGGTTGAAATGTTTGATATCAGACTGTCCACGGGTTGAAATGTTTGATAACCGACTGTCCATGGGTTGAAATGTGTGATATCAGAGTGTCCACGGGCTGAAATGTTTGAAATCAGAGTGTTCACGGGTTGAAATGTTTGATATCAGAGTGTCCACGTGTTGAAATGATTAATATCAGAGTGTCCACGTGTTGAAATGTTTGATATCAGACTGTCCACGGGTTGAAATGTTTAATATCAGAATGTCCACGGGTTGAAATGTTTAATATCAGAGTGTCCACGGGTTGAAATGTTTGATATCAGAGTGTCCACGGGTTGAAATGTTTGATATCAGAGTGTCCACGGGTTGAAATGTTTGATATCAGAGTGTCCATGGCCTGAAATGTTTGATATCAGAGTGTTCACGGGTTGAAATGTTTGATATCTCTGTGTCCACGGGTTGTAATCTTTGATATCAGAGTGTCCACGGGCTGAAACGTTTGATATCAGAGTGTCCACGGGCTGAAACGTTTGATATCAGACTGTCCACGGGCTGAAACGTTTGATATCAGAGTGTCCACGGGCTGAAATGTTTGATATCAGACTGTCCACGGGCTGAAATGTTTGATATCAGAGTGTCTACGGGTTGGAATGTTTGATATCAGAGTGTCCACGGGTTGGAATGTTTTATATCAGACTGTCCACGGGTTGGAATGTTTGATATCAGACTGTCCACGGGCTGAAACGTTTGACATCAGACTGTCCACGGGTTGAAATGTTTGATATCAGTGTGTCCACGTGTTGAAATGATTGATATCAGACTGTCCATGGGTTGGAATGCTTGAAATCAGACTGTCCACGGGTTGGAATGTTTGATATCAGACTGTCCACGGGTTGGAACGTTTCATATCAGTGTGTCCACGGGTTGAAATGTTTGATATCAGAGTGCCCACGGGTGGAAATGTTTGATATCAGTGTCTCCACGGGTTGAAATGTTTGATATCAGAGTGCCAACGGGTTGAAATGTTTGATATCAGACTGTCCACGGGCTGAAATGTTTGATATCAGACTGTCCACGATTGAAATGTTTGATATCAGACTGTCCACGGGTTGGAATGTTTGATATCAGAGTGTCCACGGCTTGGAATGTTTGATAACAGACTGTCCATGGGTTGGAATGTTTGATATTAGAGTGTCCACGGGTTGGAATGTTTGATATCAGACTGACCACGGGCTGAAATATTTGATATCAGACTGTCAACGGGTTGAAATGTTTGATATCAGAGTGTCCACGGGTTGAAATGTTTGATATCAGAGTGTCCACGGGTTGAAATGTTTGATATCCGACTGTCCACGGGTTGAAATGTTTGATAACCGACTGTCCATGGGTTGAAATGTGTGATATCAGAGTGTCCACGGGCTGAAATGTTTGAAATCAGAGTGTTCACGGGTTGAAATGTTTGATATCAGAGTGTCCACGTGTTGAAATGATTAATATCAGAGTGTCCACGTGTTGAAATGTTTGATATCAGACTGTCCACGGGTTGAAATGTTTAATATCAGAATGTCCACGGGTTGAAATGTTTAATATCAGAGTGTCCACGGGTTGAAATGTTTGATATCAGAGTGTCCACGGGTTGAAATGTTTGATATCAGAGTGTCCACGGGTTGAAATGTTTGATATCAGAGTGTCCATGGCCTGAAATGTTTGATATCAGAGTGTTCACGGGTTGAAATGTTTGATATCTCTGTGTCCACGGGTTGTAATCTTTGATATCAGAGTGTCCACGGGCTGAAACGTTTGATATCAGAGTGTCCACGGGCTGAAACGTTTGATATCAGACTGTCCACGGGCTGAAACGTTTGATATCAGAGTGTCCACGGGCTGAAATGTTTGATATCAGACTGTCCACGGGCTGAAATGTTTGATATCAGAGTGTCCACGGGTTGGAATGTTTGATATCAGAGTGCCCACGGGTTGGAATGTTTGATATCAGACTGTCCACAGGTTGAAATGTTTGATATCAGACTGTCCACAGGTTGAAATGTTTGATATCAGAGTGTCCATGGGTTGAAATGTTTGATATCAGAGTGTCCACGGGTTGAAATGTTTGATATCAGAGTGTCCACGGGTTGAAATGTTTGATATCAGAGTGTCCACGGGTTGAAATGTTTGATATCAGACTGTCCACGGGTTCAAATGTTTGATATCAGACTGTCCACGGGTTGGAATGTTTGATATCAGACTGTCCACGGGTTGGAACATTTTGATATCAGTGTGTCCACGGGTTGAAATGTTTGATATCAGAGTGTCCACGGGCTGAAATGTCTGATATCAGAGTGTCCACGGTTTGAAATGTTTGATATCAGAGTGTCCACGTGTTGAAATGTTTGATATCAGAATGTCCATGGGTTGAAATGTTTGATATCAGTGAGTCCACGGGTTGAAATGTTTGATATCAGAGTGTCCACGGGTTGAAATGTTTGATATCACATTATCCACAGGTTGAAACATTTGATATCAGAGTGTCCACGGGTTGAAATATTTGAGATCAGAGTGTCCACGGGTGAAATGTTTGATATCAGACATTCCACGGGCTGAAATGTTTGATAACAGACTGTCCATGGGTTGAAATGTTTGATATCAGACTGTCCATGGGTTGAAATGTTTGATATCAGACTGTCCATGGGTTGAAATGTTTGATATCAGACTGTCCATGGGTTGAAATGTTTGATATCAGACTGTCCATGGGTTGAAATGTTTGATATCAGAGTGTCCACGGGTTGAAATGTTTGATATCAGTGTGTCCACGGGTTGAAATGTTTGATATCAGAGTGCCCACGGGTTGAAATGTTTGATATCAGTGTGTCCACGGGTTGAAATGTTTGATATCAGAGTGTCCACGGGCTGAAATGCTTGATATCAGACTGTCCACAGGTTGGAATGCTTGATATCAGACTGTCTACGGGTTGAAATGTTTGATATCAGACTGTCCACAGGTTGAAATGTTTGATATCAGACTGTCCACGGGTTGAAATGTTTGATATCAGACTGTCCACGGGTTGAAATGTTTCATATCAGACTGTCCATGGGCTGAAATGTTTGATATCAGAGAGTCCACGGGTTGAAATGTTTGATATCAGAGTGTCCACGGGTTGAAATGTTTGAGATCAGACTGTCCACGGATTGAAATGTTTGATATCAGAGTGTCCACATGTTGAAATGTTTGATATCAGACTGTCCACGGGTTGAAATGTTTGATATCAGACTGTCCACGGGTTGAAATGTTTCATATCAGACTGTCCATGGGCTGAAATGTTTGATATCAGAGAGTCCACGGGTTGAAATGTTTGATATCAGAGTGTCCACGGGTTGAAATGTTTGATATCAGACTGTCCACGGGCTGAAATGTTTGATATCAGACTGTCCACGATTGAAATGTTTGATATCAGACTGTCCACGGGTTGGAATGTTTGATATCAGAGTGTCCACGGCTTGGAATGTTTGATAACAGACTGTCCATGGGTTGGAATGTTTGATATTAGAGTGTCCACGGGTTGGAATGTTTGATATCAGACTGACCACGGGCTGAAATATTTGATATCAGACTGTCAACGGGTGGAAATGTTTGATATCAGAGTGTCCACGGGTTGAAATGTTTGATATCAGAGTGTCCACGGGTTGAAATGTTTGATATCCGACTGTCCACGGGTTGAAATGTTTGATAACCGACTGTCCATGGGTTGAAATGTGTGATATCAGAGTGTCCACGGGCTGAAATGTTTGAAATCAGAGTGTTCACGGGTTGAAATGTTTGATATCAGAGTGTCCACGTGTTGAAATGATTAATATCAGAGTGTCCACGTGTTGAAATGTTTGATATCAGACTGTCCACGGGTTGAAATGTTTAATATCAGAATGTCCACGGGTTGAAATGTTTAATATCAGAGTGTCCACGGGTTGAAATGTTTGATATCAGAGTGTCCACGGGTTGAAATGTTTGATATCAGAGTGTCCACGGGTTGAAATGTTTGATATCAGAGTGTCCATGGCCTGAAATGTTTGATATCAGAGTGTTCACGGGTTGAAATGTTTGATATCTCTGTGTCCACGGGTTGTAATCTTTGATATCAGAGTGTCCACGGGCTGAAACGTTTGATATCAGAGTGTCCACGGGCTGAAACGTTTGATATCAGACTGTCCGCGGGCTGAAACGTTTGATATCAGAGTGTCCACGGGCTGAAATGTTTGATATCAGACTGTCCACGGGCTGAAATGTTTGATATCAGAGTGTCCACGGGTTGGAATGTTTGATATCAGAGTGTCCACGGGTTGGAATGTTTTATATCAGACTGTCCACGGGTTGGAATGTTTGATATCAGACTGTCCACGGGCTGAAACGTTTGACATCAAACTGTCCACGGGTTGAAATGTTTGATATCAGAGTGTCCACGGGTTGGAATGTTTGATATCAGAGTGCCCACGGGTTGGAATGTTTGATATCAGACTGTCCACAGGTTGAAATGTTTGATATCAGACTGTCCACAGGTTGAAATGTTTGATATCAGAGTGTCCATGGGTTGAAATGTTTGATATCAGAGTGTCCACGGGTTGAAATGTTTGATATCAGAGTGTCCACGGGTTGAAATGTTTGATATCAGAGTGTCCACGGGTTGAAATGTTTGATATCAGACTGTCCACGGGTTCAAATGTTTGATATCAGACTGTCCACGGGTTGGAATGTTTGATATCAGACTGTCCACGGGTTGGAACATTTTGATATCAGTGTGTCCACGGGTTGAAATGTTTGATATCAGAGTGTCCACGGGCTGAAATGTCTGATATCAGAGTGTCCACGGTTTGAAATGTTTGATATCAGAGTGTCCACGGGTTGAAATGTTTGATATCAGAATGTCCATGGGTTGAAATGTTTGATATCAGTGAGTCCACGGGTTGAAATGTTTGATATCAGAGTGTCCACGGGTTGAAATGTTTGATATCACATTATCCACAGGTTGAAACATTTGATATCAGAGTGTCCACGGGTTGAAATATTTGAGATCAGAGTGTCCACGGGTGAAATGTTTGATATCAGACATTCCACGGGCTGAAATGTTTGATAACAGACTGTCCATGGGTTGAAATGTTTGATATCAGACTGTCCATGGGTTGAAATGTTTGATATCAGACTGTCCATGGGTTGAAATGTTTGATATCAGACTGTCCATGGGTTGAAATGTTTGATATCAGACTGTCCATGGGTTGAAATGTTTGATATCAGAGTGTCCACGGGTTGAAATGTTTGATATCAGTGTGTCCACGGGTTGAAATGTTTGATATCAGAGTGCCCACGGGTTGAAATGTTTGATATCAGTGTGTCCACGGGTTGAAATGTTTGATATCAGAGTGTCCACGGGCTGAAATGCTTGATATCAGACTGTCCACAGGTTGGAATGCTTGATATCAGACTGTCTACGGGTTGAAATGTTTGATATCAGACTGTCCACAGGTTGAAATGTTTGATATCAGACTGTCCACGGGTTGAAATGTTTGATATCAGACTGTCCACGGGTTGAAATGTTTCATATCAGACTGTCCATGGGCTGAAATGTTTGATATCAGAGAGTCCACGGGTTGAAATGTTTGATATCAGAGTGTCCACGGGTTGAAATGTTTGAGATCAGACTGTCCACGGATTGAAATGTTTGATATCAGAGTGTCCACATGTTGAAATGTTTGATATCAGACTGTCCACGGGTTGAAATGTTTGATATCAGACTGTCCACGGGTTGAAATGTTTCATATCAGACTGTCCATGGGCTGAAATGTTTGATATCAGAGAGTCCACGGGTTGAAATGTTTGATATCAGAGTGTCCACGGGTTGAAATGTTTGAGATCAGACTGTCCACGGATTGAAATGTTTGATATCAGAGTGTCCACATGTTGAAATGTTTGATATCAGACTGTCCACGAGTTGAAATGTTTCATATCAGACTGTCCACATGTTGAAATGTTTGATATCAGAGTATCCGCAGGTTAAAATGTTTGATATCAGAGTGTCCACATGTTGAAATGTTTGATATCAGAGTGTCCACGGGCTGAAATGTTTGATATCAGAGTGTTCACGCGTTGAAATGTTTGATATCAGACTGTCCACGGGTTGAAATGTTTAATATCAGAATGTCCACGGGTTGAAATGTTTAATATCAGAGTGTCCACGGGTTGAAATGTTTGATATCAGAGTGTCCACGGGTTGAAATGTTTGATATCAGAGTGTCCACGGGTTGAAATGTTTGATATCAGAGTGTCCATGGCCTGAAATGTTTGATATCAGAGTGTTCACGGGTTGAAATGTTTGATATCTCTGTGTCCACGGGTTGTAATCTTTGATATCAGAGTGTCCACGGGCTGAAACGTTTGATATCAGAGTGTCCACGGGCTGAAACGTTTGATATCAGACTGTCCACGGGCTGAAACGTTTGATATCAGAGTGTCCACGGGCTGAAATGTTTGATATCAGACTGTCCACGGGCTGAAATGTTTGATATCAGAGTGTCCACGGGTTGGAATGTTTGATATCAGAGTGTCCACGGGCTGAAACGTTTGACATCAGACTGTCCACGGGTTGAAATGTTTGATATCAGTGTGTCCACGTGTTGAAATGATTGATATCAGACTGTCCATGGGTTGGAATGCTTGAAATCAGACTGTCCACGGGTTGGAATGTTTGATATCAGACTGTCCACGGGTTGGAACGTTTCATATCAGTGTGTCCACGGGTTGAAATGTTTGATATCAGAGTGCCCACGGGTGGAAATGTTTGATATCAGTGTCTCCACGGGTTGAAATGTTTGATATCAGAGTGCCAACGGGTTGAAATGTTTGATATCAGACTGTCCACGGGCTGAAATGTTTGATATCAGACTGTCCACGATTGAAATGTTTGATATCAGACTGTCCACGGGTTGGAATGTTTGATATCAGAGTGTCCACGGCTTGGAATGTTTGATAACAGACTGTCCATGGGTTGGAATGTTTGATATTAGAGTGTCCACGGGTTGGAATGTTTGATATCAGACTGACCACGGGCTGAAATATTTGATATCAGACTGTCAACGGGTTGAAATGTTTGATATCAGAGTGTCCACGGGTTGAAATGTTTGATATCAGAGTGTCCACGGGTTGAAATGTTTGATATCCGACTGTCCACGGGTTGAAATGTTTGATAACCGACTGTCCATGGGTTGAAATGTGTGATATCAGAGTGTCCACGGGCTGAAATGTTTGAAATCAGAGTGTTCACGGGTTGAAATGTTTGATATCAGAGTGTCCACGTGTTGAAATGATTAATATCAGAGTGTCCACGTGTTGAAATGTTCGATATCAGACTGTCCACGGGTTGAAATGTTTAATATCAGAATGTCCACGGGTTGAAATGTTTAATATCAGAGTGTCCACGGGTTGAAATGTTTGATATCAGAGTGTCCACGGGTTGAAATGTTTGATATCAGAGTGTCCACGGGTTGAAATGTTTGATATCAGAGTGTCCATGGCCTGAAATGTTTGATATCAGAGTGTTCACGGGTTGAAATGTTTGATATCTCTGTGTCCACGGGTTGTAATCTTTGATATCAGAGTGTCCACGGGCTGAAACGTTTGATATCAGAGTGTCCACGGGCTGAAACGTTTGATATCAGACTGTCCACGGGCTGAAACGTTTGATATCAGAGTGTCCACGGGCTGAAATGTTTGATATCAGACTGTCCACGGGCTGAAATGTTTGATATCAGAGTGTCCACGGGTTGGAATGTTTGATATCAGAGTGTCCACGGGTTGGAATGTTTTATATCAGACTGTCCACGGGTTGGAATGTTTGATATCAGACTGTCCACGGGCTGAAACGTTTGACATCAAACTGTCCACGGGTTGAAATGTTTGATATCAGAGTGTCCACGGGTTGGAATGTTTGATATCAGAGTGCCCACGGGTTGGAATGTTTGATATCAGACTGTCCACAGGTTGAAATGTTTGATATCAGACTGTCCACAGGTTGAAATGTTTGATATCAGAGTGTCCATGGGTTGAAATGTTTGATATCAGAGTGTCCACGGGTTGAAATGTTTGATATCAGAGTGTCCACGGGTTGAAATGTTTGATATCAGAGTGTCCACGGGTTGAAATGTTTGATATCAGACTGTCCACGGGTTCAAATGTTTGATATCAGACTGTCCACGGGTTGGAATGTTTGATATCAGACTGTCCACGGGTTGGAACATTTTGATATCAGTGTGTCCACGGGTTGAAATGTTTGATATCAGAGTGTCCACGGGCTGAAATGTCTGATATCAGAGTGTCCACGGTTTGAAATGTTTGATATCAGAGTGTCCACGTGTTGAAATGTTTGATATCAGAATGTCCATGGGTTGAAATGTTTGATATCAGTGAGTCCACGGGTTGAAATGTTTGATATCAGAGTGTCCACGGGTTGAAATGTTTGATATCACATTATCCACAGGTTGAAACATTTGATATCAGAGTGTCCACGGGTTGAAATATTTGAGATCAGAGTGTCCACGGGTGAAATGTTTGATATCAGACATTCCACGGGCTGAAATGTTTGATAACAGACTGTCCATGGGTTGAAATGTTTGATATCAGACTGTCCATGGGTTGAAATGTTTGATATCAGACTGTCCATGGGTTGAAATGTTTGATATCAGACTGTCCATGGGTTGAAATGTTTGATATCAGACTGTCCATGGGTTGAAATGTTTGATATCAGAGTGTCCACGGGTTGAAATGTTTGATATCAGTGTGTCCACGGGTTGAAATGTTTGATATCAGAGTGCCCACGGGTTGAAATGTTTGATATCAGTGTGTCCACGGGTTGAAATGTTTGATATCAGAGTGTCCACGGGCTGAAATGCTTGATATCAGACTGTCCACAGGTTGGAATGCTTGATATCAGACTGTCTACGGGTTGAAATGTTTGATATCAGACTGTCCACAGGTTGAAATGTTTGATATCAGACTGTCCACGGGTTGAAATGTTTGATATCAGACTGTCCACGGGTTGAAATGTTTCATATCAGACTGTCCATGGGCTGAAATGTTTGATATCAGAGAGTCCACGGGTTGAAATGTTTGATATCAGAGTGTCCACGGGTTGAAATGTTTGAGATCAGACTGTCCACGGATTGAAATGTTTGATATCAGAGTGTCCACATGTTGAAATGTTTGATATCAGACTGTCCACGGGTTGAAATGTTTGATATCAGACTGTCCACGGGTTGAAATGTTTCATATCAGACTGTCCATGGGCTGAAATGTTTGATATCAGAGAGTCCACGGGTTGAAATGTTTGATATCAGAGTGTCCACGGGTTGAAATGTTTGATATCAGACTGTCCACGGGCTGAAATGTTTGATATCAGACTGTCCACGATTGAAATGTTTGATATCAGACTGTCCACGGGTTGGAATGTTTGATATCAGAGTGTCCACGGCTTGGAATGTTTGATAACAGACTGTCCATGGGTTGGAATGTTTGATATTAGAGTGTCCACGGGTTGGAATGTTTGATATCAGACTGACCACGGGCTGAAATATTTGATATCAGACTGTCAACGGGTGGAAATGTTTGATATCAGAGTGTCCACGGGTTGAAATGTTTGATATCAGAGTGTCCACGGGTTGAAATGTTTGATATCCGACTGTCCACGGGTTGAAATGTTTGATAACCGACTGTCCATGGGTTGAAATGTGTGATATCAGAGTGTCCACGGGCTGAAATGTTTGAAATCAGAGTGTTCACGGGTTGAAATGTTTGATATCAGAGTGTCCACGTGTTGAAATGATTAATATCAGAGTGTCCACGTGTTGAAATGTTTGATATCAGACTGTCCACGGGTTGAAATGTTTAATATCAGAATGTCCACGGGTTGAAATGTTTAATATCAGAGTGTCCACGGGTTGAAATGTTTGATATCAGAGTGTCCACGGGTTGAAATGTTTGATATCAGAGTGTCCACGGGTTGAAATGTTTGATATCAGAGTGTCCATGGCCTGAAATGTTTGATATCAGAGTGTTCACGGGTTGAAATGTTTGATATCTCTGTGTCCACGGGTTGTAATCTTTGATATCAGAGTGTCCACGGGCTGAAACGTTTGATATCAGAGTGTCCACGGGCTGAAACGTTTGATATCAGACTGTCCACGGGCTGAAACGTTTGATATCAGAGTGTCCACGGGCTGAAATGTTTGATATCAGACTGTCCACGGGCTGAAATGTTTGATATCAGAGTGTCCACGGGTTGGAATGTTTGATATCAGAGTGTCCACGGGTTGGAATGTTTTATATCAGACTGTCCACGGGTTGGAATGTTTGATATCAGACTGTCCACGGGCTGAAACGTTTGACATCAAACTGTCCACGGGTTGAAATGTTTGATATCAGAGTGTCCACGGGTTGGAATGTTTGATATCAGAGTGCCCACGGGTTGGAATGTTTGATATCAGACTGTCCACAGGTTGAAATGTTTGATATCAGACTGTCCACAGGTTGAAATGTTTGATATCAGAGTGTCCATGGGTTGAAATGTTTGATATCAGAGTGTCCACGGGTTGAAATGTTTGATATCAGAGTGTCCACGGGTTGAAATGTTTGATATCAGAGTGTCCACGGGTTGAAATGTTTGATATCAGACTGTCCACGGGTTCAAATGTTTGATATCAGACTGTCCACGGGTTGGAATGTTTGATATCAGACTGTCCACGGGTTGGAACATTTTGATATCAGTGTGTCCACGGGTTGAAATGTTTGATATCAGAGTGTCCACGGGCTGAAATGTCTGATATCAGAGTGTCCACGGTTTGAAATGTTTGATATCAGAGTGTCCACGGGTTGAAATGTTTGATATCAGAATGTCCATGGGTTGAAATGTTTGATATCAGTGAGTCCACGGGTTGAAATGTTTGATATCAGAGTGTCCACGGGTTGAAATGTTTGATATCACATTATCCACAGGTTGAAACATTTGATATCAGAGTGTCCACGGGTTGAAATATTTGAGATCAGAGTGTCCACGGGTGAAATGTTTGATATCAGACATTCCACGGGCTGAAATGTTTGATAACAGACTGTCCATGGGTTGAAATGTTTGATATCAGACTGTCCATGGGTTGAAATGTTTGATATCAGACTGTCCATGGGTTGAAATGTTTGATATCAGACTGTCCACAGGTTGGAATGCTTGATATCAGACTGTCTACGGGTTGAAATGTTTGATATCAGACTGTCCACAGGTTGAAATGTTTGATATCAGACTGTCCACGGGTTGAAATGTTTGATATCAGACTGTCCACGGGTTGAAATGTTTCATATCAGACTGTCCATGGGCTGAAATGTTTGATATCAGAGAGTCCACGGGTTGAAATGTTTGATATCAGAGTGTCCACAGGTTGAAATGTTTGAGATCAGACTGTCCACGGATTGAAATGTTTGATATCAGAGTGTCCACATGTTGAAATGTTTGATATCAGACTGTCCACGGGTTGAAATGTTTGATATCAGACTGTCCACGGGTTGAAATGTTTCATATCAGACTGTCCATGGGCTGAAATGTTTGATATCAGAGAGTCCACGGGTTGAAATGTTTGATATCAGAGTGTCCACGGGTTGAAATGTTTGAGATCAGACTGTCCACGGATTGAAATGTTTGATATCAGAGTGTCCACATGTTGAAATGTTTGATATCAGACTGTCCACGAGTTGAAATGTTTCATATCAGACTGTCCACATGTTGAAATGTTTGATATCAGAGTATCCGCAGGTTAAAATGTTTGATATCAGAGTGTCCACATGTTGAAATGTTTGATATCAGAGTGTCCACGGGCTGAAATGTTTGATATCAGAGTGTTCACGCGTTGAAATGTTTGATATCAGAGTGTTCACGGGTTGAAATGTTTGATATCAGAGTGTCCACGGGTTGAAATATTTGAGATCAGAGTGTCCACGGGCTGAAATGTTTGATATTAGAGTGTCCACGGATTGAAATGTTTGATATCAGACTGTCCACGTGTTGAAATGTTTGATATCAGAGTGTCCACGGGCTGAAATGTTTGATATCAGAGAGTCCACGGGTTGAAATGTTTGATATCAGAGTGTCCACGGGTTGAAATGATTGATATCACAGTGTCCACTGGTTGAAATGTTTGATATCACAGTGTCCACGGGTTGAAATCTTTGATATCAGAGTGTCCACGGGCTGAAACGTTTGATATCAGACTGTCCACGGGCTGAAACGTTTCATATCAGAGTGTCCACGGGCTGGAATGTTTGATATCAGACTGTCCACAGGTTGACATGTTTGATATCGGACTGTCTACGGCTTGGAATGTTTGATGTCAGACTGTCCACGGGTTGAAATGTTTGATATCAGACTGTCCACGGGTTGGAATGTTTGATATCAGACTGTCCACGGGCTGAAATGTTTGATATCAGACTGTCCACAGGTTGAAATGTTTGATATCAGAGTGTCCACGGGTTGAAATATTTGATATCAGAGTGTCCACGGGTTGAAATATTTGAGATCAGAGTGTCCACGGGCTGAAATGTTTGATATCAGACTGTCCACGGGCTGAAATGTTTGATATCAGACTGTCCACGATTGAAATGTTTGATATCAGAGTGTCCACGGGCTGAACTGTTTGATATCAGAGTGTCCACGGCTTGGAATGTTTGATAACAGTCTGTCCATGGGTTGGAATGTTTGATATTAGAGTGTCCACGGGTTGGAATGTTTGATATCAGACTGACCACGGGCTGAAATATTTGATATCAGACTGTCCACGGGTTGAAATGTTTGATATCAGAGTGTCCACGGGTTGAAATGTTTGATATCAGAGTGTCCACGGGTTGAAATGTTTGATATCAGACTGTCCACGGGTTGAAATGTTTGATAACCGACTGTCCATGGGTTGAAATGTGTGATATCAGAGTGTCCACGGGCTGAAATGTTTGATATCAGAGTGTTCACGGGTTGAAATGTTTGATATCAGAGTGTCCACGTGTTGAAATGATTAATATCAGAGTGTCCACGTGTTGAAATGTTTGATATCAGACTGTCCACGGGTTGAAATGTTTAATATCAGAATGTCCACGGGTTGAAATGTTTAATATCAGAGTGTCCACGGGTTGAAATGTTTGATATCAGAGTGTCCACGGGTTGAAATGTTTGATATCAGAGTGTCCACGGGTTGAAATGTTTGATATCAGAGTGTCCATGGCCTGAAATGTTTGATATCAGAGTGTTCACGGGTTGAAATGTTTGATATCTCTGTGTCCACGCGTTGTAATCTTTGATATCAGAGTGTCCACGGGCTGAAACGTTTGATATCAGAGTGTCCACGGGCTGAAACGTTTGATATCAGACTGTCCACGGGCTGAAACGTTTGATATCAGAGTGTCCACGGGCTGAAATGTTTGATATCAGACTGTCCACGGGCTGAAATGTTTGATATCAGAGTGTCCACGGGTTGGAATGTTTGATATCAGAGTGTCCACGGGTTGGAATGTTTTATATCAGACTGTCCACGGGTTGGAATGTTTGATATCAGACTGTCCACGGGCTGAAACGTTTGACATCAGACTGTCCACGGGTTGAAATGTTTGATATCAGAGTGTCCACGGGTTGGAATGTTTGATATCAGAGTGCCCACGGGTTGGAATGTTTGATATCAGACTGTCCACAGGTTGAAATGTTTGATATCAGACTGTCCACAGGTTGAAATGTTTGATATCAGAGTGTCCATGGGTTGAAATCTTTGATATCAGAGTGTCCACGGGTTGAAATGTTTGATATCAGAGTGTCCACGGGTTGAAATGTTTGATATCAGGGTGTCCACGGGTTGAAATGTTTGATATCAGACTGTCCACGGGTTCAAATGTTTGATATCAGACTGTCCACGGGTTGGAATGTTTGATATCAGACTGTCCACGGGTTGGAACATTTGATATCAGTGTGTCCACGTGTTGAAATGTTTGATATCAGAGTGTCCACGGGCTGAAATGTTTGATATCAGAGTGTCCACGGTTTGAAATGTTTGATATCAGAGTGTCCACGGGTTGAAATGTTTGATATCAGAATGTCCATGGGTTGAAATGTTTGATATCAGTGAGTCCACGGGTTGAAATGTTTGATATCAGACTGTCCACGGGCTGAAATGTTTGATATCAGACTGTCCACGATTGAAATGTTTGATATCAGAGTGTCCACGGGCTGAACTGTTTGATATCAGAGTGTCCACGGCTTGGAATGTTTGATAACAGACTGTCCATGGGTTGGAATGTTTGATATTAGAGTGTCCACGGGTTGGAATGTTTGATATCAGACTGACCACGGGCTGAAATATTTGATATCAGACTGTCCACAGGTTGAAATGTTTGATATCAGAGTGTCCACGGGTTGAAATGTTTGATATCAGAGTGTCCACGGGTTGAAATGTTTGATATCAGACTGTCCACGGGTTGAAATGTTTGATAACCGACTGTCCATGGGTTGAAATGTGTGATATCAGAGTGTCCACGGGCTGAAATGTTTGATATCAGAGTGTTCACGGGTTGGAATGTTTGATATCAGAGTGTCCACGTGTTGAAATGATTAATATCAGAGTGTCCACGTGTTGAAATGTTTGATATCAGACTGTCCACGGGTTGAAATGTTTAATATCAGAATGTCCACGGGTTGAAATGTTTAATATCAGAGTGTCCACGGGTTGAAATGTTTGATATCAGAGTGTCCACGGGTTGAAATGTTTGATATCAGAGTGTCCATGGCCTGAAATGTTTGATATCAGAGTGTCCACGGGTTGAAATGTTTGATATCAGACTGTCCACGGGTTCAAATGTTTGATATCAGACTGTCCACGGGTTGGAATGTTTGATATCAGACTGTCCACGGGTTGGAACATTTGATATCAGTTTGTCCACGTGTTGAAATGTTTGATATCAGAGTGTCCACGGGCTGAAATGTTTGATATCAGAGTGTCCACGGTTTGAAATGTTTGATATCAGAGTGTCCACGGGTTGAAATGTTTGATATCAGAATGTCCATGGGTTGAAATGTTTGATATCAGTGAGTCCACGGGTTGAAATGTTTGATATCAGAGTGTCCACGGGTTGAAATGTTTGATATCACATTATCCACAGGTTGAAACATTTGATATCAGAGTGTCCACGGGTTGAAATATTTGAGATCAGAGTGTCCACGGGTGAAATGTTTGATATCAGACATTCCACGGGCTGAAATGTTTGATAACAGACTGTCCATGGGTTGAAATGTTTGATATCAGACTGTCCATGGGTTGAAATGTTTGATATCAGACTGTCCATGGGTTGAAATGTTTGATATCAGACTGTCCATGGGTTGAAATGTTTGATATCAGACTGTCCATGGGTTGAAATGTTTGATATCAGAGTGTCCACGGGTTGAAATGTTTGATATCAGTGTGTCCACGGGTTGAAATGTTTGATATCAGAGTGCCCACGGGTTGAAATGTTTGATATCAGTGTGTCCACGGGTTGAAATGTTTGATATCAGAGTGTCCACGGGCTGAAATGCTTGATATCAGACTGTCCACAGGTTGGAATGCTTGATATCAGACTGTCTACGGGTTGAAATGTTTGATATCAGACTGTCCACAGGTTGAAATGTTTGATATCAGACTGTCCACGGGTTGAAATGTTTGATATCAGACTGTCCACGGGTTGAAATGTTTCATATCAGACTGTCCATGGGCTGAAATGTTTGATATCAGAGAGTCCACGGGTTGAAATGTTTGATATCAGAGTGTCCACGGGTTGAAATGTTTGAGATCAGACTGTCCACGGATTGAAATGTTTGATATCAGAGTGTCCACATGTTGAAATGTTTGATATCAGTGTGTCCACGGGTTGGAATGTTTGATATCAGTGTGTCCAAGTGTTGAAATGTTTGATATCAGACTGTCCACGGGTTGGAATGTTTGATATCAGACTGTCCACGGGTTGGAACATTTGATATCAGTGTGTCCACGGGTTGAAATGTTTGATATCAGAGTGTCCACGGGCTGAAATGTTTGATATCAGAGTGTCCACGGTTTGAAATGTTTGATATCAGAGTGTCCACGGGTTGAAATGTTTGATATCAGAATGTCCATGGGTTGAAATGTTTGATATCAGTGAGTCCACGGGTTGAAATGTTTGATATCAGAGTGTCCACGGGTTGAAATGTTTGATATCACATTATCCACAGGTTGAAACATTTGATATCAGAGTGTCCACGGGTTGAAATATTTGAGATCAGAGTGTCCACGGGTGAAATGTTTGATATCAGACATTCCACTGGCTGAAATGTTTGATAACAGACTGTCCATGGGTTGAAATGTTTGATATCAGACTGTCCATGGGTTGAAATGTTTGATATCAGACTGTCCATGGGTTGAAATGTTTGATATCAGACTGTCCATGGGTTGAAATGTTTGATATCAGACTGTCCATGGGTTGAAATGTTTGATATCAGAGTGTCCACGGGTTGAAATGTTTGATATCAGTGTGTCCACGGGTTGAAATGTTTGATATCAGAGTGCCCACGGGTTGAAATGTTTGATATCAGTGTGTCCACGGGTTGAAATGTTTGATATCAGAGTGTCCACGGGCTGAAATGCTTGATATCAGACTGTCCACAGGTTGGAATGCTTGATATCAGACTGTCTACGGGTTGAAATGTTTGATATCAGACTGTCCACAGGTTGAAATGTTTGATATCAGACTGTCCACGGGTTGAAATGTTTGATATCAGACTGTCCACGGGTTGAAATGTTTCATATCAGACTGTCCATGGGCTGAAATGTTTGATATCAGAGAGTCCACGGGTTGAAATGTTTGATATCAGAGTGTCCACGGGTTGAAATGTTTGAGATCAGACTGTCCACGGATTGAAATGTTTGATATCAGAGTGTCCACATGTTGAAATGTTTGATATCAGACTGTCCACGGGTTGAAATGTTTGATATCAGACTGTCCACGGGTTGAAATGTTTCATATCAGACTGTCCATGGGCTGAAATGTTTGATATCAGAGAGTCCACGGGTTGAAATGTTTGATATCAGAGTGTCCACGGGTTGAAATGTTTGAGATCAGACTGTCCACGGATTGAAATGTTTGATATCAGAGTGTCCACATGTTGAAATGTTTGATATCAGACTGTCCACGAGTTGAAATGTTTCATATCAGACTGTCCACATGTTGAATTGTTTGATATCAGAGTATCCGCAGGTTAAAATGTTTGATATCAGAGTGTCCACATGTTGAAATGTTTGATATCAGAGTGTCCACGGGCTGAAATGTTTGATATCAGAGTGTTCACGGGTTGAAATGTTTGATATCAGAGTGTTCACGGGTTGAAATGTTTGATATCAGAGTGTCCACGGGTTGAAATATTTGAGATCAGAGTGTCCACGGGCTGAAATGTTTGATATCAGACTGTCCACGGGTTCAAATGTTTGATAACCGACTGTCCATGGGTTGAAATGTGTGATATCAGAGTGTCCACGGGCTGAAATGTTTGATATCAGAGTGTTCACGGGTTGGAATGTTTGATATCAGAGTGTCCACGTGTTGAAATGATTAATATCAGAGTGTCCACGTGTTGAAATGTTTGATATCAGACTGTCCACGGGTTGAAATGTTTAATATCAGAATGTCCACGGGTTGAAATGTTTAATATCAGAGTGTCCACGGGTTGAAATGTTTGATATCAGAGTGTCCACGGGTTGAAATGTTTGATATCAGAGTGTCCACGGGTTGAAATGTTTGATATCAGAGTGTCCATGGCCTGAAATGTTTGATATCAGAGTGTCCACGGGTTGAAATGTTTGATATCAGACTGTCCACGGGTTCAAATGTTTGATATCAGACTGTCCACGGGTTGGAATGTTTGATATCAGACTGTCCACGGGTTGGAACATTTGATATCAGTTTGTCCACGTGTTGAAATGTTTGATATCAGAGTGTCCACGGGCTGAAATGTTTGATATCAGAGTGTCCACGGTTTGAAATGTTTGATATCAGAGTGTCCACGGGTTGAAATGTTTGATATCAGAATGTCCATGGGTTGAAATGTTTGATATCAGTGAGTCCACGGGTTGAAATGTTTGATATCAGAGTGTCCACGGGTTGAAATGTTTGATATCACATTATCCACAGGTTGAAACATTTGATATCAGAGTGTCCACGGGTTGAAATATTTGAGATCAGAGTGTCCACGGGTGAAATGTTTGATATCAGACATTCCACGGGCTGAAATGTTTGATAACAGACTGTCCATGGGTTGAAATGTTTGATATCAGACTGTCCATGGGTTGAAATGTTTGATATCAGACTGTCCATGGGTTGAAATGTTTGATATCAGACTGTCCATGGGTTGAAATGTTTGATATCAGACTGTCCATGGGTTGAAATGTTTGATATCAGAGTGTCCACGGGTTGAAATGTTTGATATCAGTGTGTCCACGGGTTGAAATGTTTGATATCAGAGTGCCCACGGGTTGAAATGTTTGATATCAGTGTGTCCACGGGTTGAAATGTTTGATATCAGAGTGTCCACGGGCTGAAATGCTTGATATCAGACTGTCCACAGGTTGGAATGCTTGATATCAGACTGTCTACGGGTTGAAATGTTTGATATCAGACTGTCCACAGGTTGAAATGTTTGATATCAGACTGTCCACGGGTTGAAATGTTTGATATCAGACTGTCCACGGGTTGAAATGTTTCATATCAGACTGTCCATGGGCTGAAATGTTTGATATCAGAGAGTCCACGGGTTGAAATGTTTGATATCAGAGTGTCCACGGGTTGAAATGTTTGAGATCAGACTGTCCACGGATTGAAATGTTTGATATCAGAGTGTCCACATGTTGAAATGTTTGATATCAGTGTGTCCACGGGTTGGAATGTTTGATATCAGTGTGTCCAAGTGTTGAAATGTTTGATATCAGACTGTCCACGGGTTGGAATGTTTGATATCAGACTGTCCACGGGTTGGAACATTTGATATCAGTGTGTCCACGGGTTGAAATGTTTGATATCAGAGTGTCCACGGGCTGAAATGTTTGATATCAGAGTGTCCACGGTTTGAAATGTTTGATATCAGAGTGTCCACGGGTTGAAATGTTTGATATCAGAATGTCCATGGGTTGAAATGTTTGATATCAGTGAGTCCACGGGTTGAAATGTTTGATATCAGAGTGTCCACGGGTTGAAATGTTTGATATCACATTATCCACAGGTTGAAACATTTGATATCAGAGTGTCCACGGGTTGAAATATTTGAGATCAGAGTGTCCACGGGTGAAATGTTTGATATCAGACATTCCACGGGCTGAAATGTTTGATAACAGACTGTCCATGGGTTGAAATGTTTGATATCAGACTGTCCATGGGTTGAAATGTTTGATATCAGACTGTCCATGGGTTGAAATGTTTGATATCAGACTGTCCATGGGTTGAAATGTTTGATATCAGACTGTCCATGGGTTGAAATGTTTGATATCAGAGTGTCCACGGGTTGAAATGTTTGATATCAGTGTGTCCACGGGTTGAAATGTTTGATATCAGAGTGCCCACGGGTTGAAATGTTTGATATCAGTGTGTCCACGGGTTGAAATGTTTGATATCAGAGTGTCCACGGGCTGAAATGCTTGATATCAGACTGTCCACAGGTTGGAATGCTTGATATCAGACTGTCTACGGGTTGAAATGTTTGATATCAGACTGTCCACAGGTTGAAATGTTTGATATCAGACTGTCCACGGGTTGAAATGTTTGATATCAGACTGTCCACGGGTTGAAATGTTTCATATCAGACTGTCCATGGGCTGAAATGTTTGATATCAGAGAGTCCACGGGTTGAAATGTTTGATATCAGAGTGTCCACGGGTTGAAATGTTTGAGATCAGACTGTCCACGGATTGAAATGTTTGATATCAGAGTGTCCACATGTTGAAATGTTTGATATCAGACTGTCCACGGGTTGAAATGTTTGATATCAGACTGTCCACGGGTTGAAATGTTTCATATCAGACTGTCCATGGGCTGAAATGTTTGATATCAGAGAGTCCACGGGTTGAAATGTTTGATATCAGAGTGTCCACGGGTTGAAATGTTTGAGATCAGACTGTCCACGGATTGAAATGTTTGATATCAGAGTGTCCACATGTTGAAATGTTTGATATCAGACTGTCCACGAGTTGAAATGTTTCATATCAGACTGTCCACATGTTGAATTGTTTGATATCAGAGTATCCGCAGGTTAAAATGTTTGATATCAGAGTGTCCACATGTTGAAATGTTTGATATCAGAGTGTCCACGGGCTGAAATGTTTGATATCAGAGTGTTCACGGGTTGAAATGTTTGATATCAGAGTGTTCACGGGTTGAAATGTTTGATATCAGAGTGTCCACGGGTTGAAATATTTGAGATCAGAGTGTCCACGGGCTGAAATGTTTGATATTAGAGTGTCCACGGATTGAAATGTTTGATATCAGACTGTCCACGTGTTGAAATGTTTGATATCAGAGTGTCCACGGGCTGAAATGTTTGATATCAGAGAGTCCACGGGTTGAAATGTTTGATATCAGAGTGTCCACGGGTTGAAATGATTGATATCACAGTGTCCACTGGTTGAAATGTTTGATATCACAGTGTCCACGGGTTGAAATCTTTGATATCAGAGTGTCCACGGGCTGAAACGTTTGATATCAGACTGTCCACGGGCTGAAACGTTTCATATCAGAGTGTCCACGGGCTGGAATGTTTGATATCAGACTGTCCACAGGTTGACATGTTTGATATCGGACTGTCTACGGCTTGGAATGTTTGATGTCAGACTGTCCACGGGTTGAAATGTTTGATATCAGACTGTCCACGGGTTGGAATGTTTGATATCAGACTGTCCACGGGCTGAAATGTTTGATATCAGACTGTCCACAGGTTGAAATGTTTGATATCAGAGTGTCCACGGGTTGAAATATTTGATATCAGAGTGTCCACGGGTTGAAATGTTTGATATCACAGTGTCCACGGGTTGAAATGTTCGATATCAGACTGTCCACGGGTTGGAATGTTTGATATCACAGTGTCCACGGGTTGAAATGTTCGATATCAGACTGTCCACGGGTTGAAATATTTGATATCAGAGTGTCCACGGGCTGAAACGTTTGATATCAGAGTGTCCACGGGCTGAAATGTTTGATATCAGAGTGTCCACGGGTTGAAATATTTGATATCAGAGTGTCCACGGGCTGAAACGTTTGATATCAGAGTGTCCACGGGCTGAAATGTTTGATATCAGACTGTACACGGGCTGAAATGTTTGATATCAGAGTGTCCGCAGGTTGAAATGATTGATATCAGACTGTCCACGGGTTGAAATGTTTGATATCAGACTGTCCACGGGCTAAATTGTTTGATATCAGAGTGTCCACGGGTTGAAATGTTTGATATCAGAGTATCCACGGGTTGGAATGTTTGATATCACAGTGTCCACGGGTTGGAATGTTTGATATCAGACTGACCACGGGTTGGAATGTTTGATATCAGACTGTCCACGGGCTGAAATGTTTGATATCAGACTGTCCACGGGTTGGAATGTTTGATATCAGACTGTCCACGGGCTGAAACCTTTGATATCAGACTGTCCACGGGTTGGAATGTTTGATATCAGAGTGTCCACGGGTTGGAATGTTTGATATCAGACTGTCCACGGGTTGGAATGTTTGATATCAGACTGTCCACGGGCTGAAACGTTTGATATCAGACTGTCCACGGGTTGAAACGTTTGATATCAGAGTGTCCACGGGCTGAAATGTTTGATATCAGAGTGCCCAAGGGTTGAAATGTTTAATATCAGAGTGCCCACGGGTTGGAATGTTTGATATCAGACTGTCCACAGGTTGAAATGTTTGATATCAGACTGTCCACAGGTTGAAATGTTTGATATCAGAGTGTGCATGGGTTGAAATGTTTGATATCAGAGTGTCCACGGGTTGAAATGTTTGATATCAGAGTGTCCACGGGTTGAAATGTTTGATATCAGAGTGTCCACGGGTTGAAATGTTTGATATCAGACTGTCCACGGGTTGAAATGTTTGATATCAGACTGTCCACGGGTTGGAATGTTTGATATCAGACTGTCCACGGGTTGGAACATTTGATATCAGTGTGTCCACGGGTTGAAATGTTTGATATCAGAGTGTCCACGGGTTGGAATGTTTGATATCAGTGTGTCCACGTGTTGAAATGTTTGATATCAGACTGTCCACGGGTTGGAATGCTTGAAATCAGACTGTCCACGGGTTGGAATGTTTGATATCAGACTGTCCACAGGTTGGAACGTTTGATATCAGTGTGTCCACGGGTTGAAATGTTTGATATCAGAGTGTCCACGGGTTGAAATGTTTGATATCAGTGTCTCCACGGGTTGAAATGTTTGATATCAGAGTGCCAACGGGTTGAAATGTTTGATATCAGATTGTCCACGGGCTGAAATGTTTGATATCAGACTGTCCACGGGTTGAAATGTTTGATATCGGAGTGTCCACGGGCTGAACTGTTTGATATCAGAGTGTCCACGGCTTGGAATGTTTGATAACAGACTGTCCACGGGTTGGAATGTTTGATATCAGACTGTCCACGGGTTGGAATGTTTGATATTAGAGTGTCCACGGGTTGGAATGTTTGATATCAGACTGTCCACGGGCTGAAATATTTGATATCAGACTGTCCACGGGTTGAAATGTTTGATATCAGAGTGTCCACGGGTTGAAATGTTTGATATCAGAGTGTCCACGGGTTGAAATGTTTGATATCAGACTGTCCACGGGTTGAAATGTTTGATAACAGACTGTCCATGGGTTGAAATGTGTGATATCAGAGTGTCCACGGGTTGAAATGTTTGATATCAGAGTGTCCATGGGCTGAAATGTTTGATATCAGAGTGTTCACGGGTTGAAATGTTTGATATCAGAGTGTCCACGTGTTGAAATGATTAATATCAGAGTGTCCACGTGTTGAAATGTTTGATATCAGACTGTCCACGGGTTGAAATGTTTAATATCAGAATGTCCACGGGTTGAAATGTTTAATATCAGAGTGTCCACGGGTTGAAATGTTTGATATCAGAGTGTCCACGGGTTGAAATGTTTGATATCAGAGTGTCCACGGGTTGAAATGTTTGATATCAGAGTGTCCATGGGCTGAAATGTTTGATATCAGAGTGTTCACGGGTTGAAATGTTTGATATCTCTGTGTCCACGGGTTGTAATCTTTGATATCAGAGTGTCCACGGGCTGAAACGTTTGATATCAGAGTGTCCACGGGCTGAAACGTTTGATATCAGACTGTCCACGGGCTGAAACGTTTGATATCAGAGTGTCCACGGGCTGAAATGTTTGATATCAGACTGTCCATGGGCTAAATTGTTTGATATCAGAGTGTCCGCGGGTTGAAATGTTTGATATCAGACTGTCCACGGGTTGAAATGTTTGATATCAGAGTGTCCATGGGCTAAATTGTTTGATATCAGAGTGTCCAAGGGTTGAAATGTTTGATATCAGAGTGTCCACGGGTTGAAATGTTTGATATCAGAGTGTCCATGGGCTAAATTGTTTGATATCAGAGTGTCCAAGGGTTGAAATGTTTGATATCAGAGTGTCCACGGGTTGGAATGTTTGATATCAGAGTATCCACGGGTTGGAATGTTTGATATCACAGTGTCCACGGGTTGGAATGTTTGATATCAGAGTGTCCACGGGCTGAAACGTTTGATATCAGACTGTCCACGGGTTGAAATGTTTGATATCAGAGCGTCCACGGGTTGGAATGTTTGATATCAGAGTGTCCATGGGTTGGAATGTTTGATATCAGACTGTCCACGGGCTGAAATGTTTGATATCAGAGTGTCCACGGATTGAAATGTTTGATATGAGAGTGTCCACGGAATGAAATGTTTGATATCAGAGTATCCAGGGGTTGAAATGTTTGATATAAGACTGTCCACGGGTTGAAATGTTTGATATCAGTGAGTCCACGGGTTGAAATGTTTGATATCAGAGTGTCCACGGGTTGGAATGTTTGATATCAGTGTGTCCACGGGTTGAAATGTTTGATATCAGAGTGTCCACGGGTTGGAATGTTTGATATCAGTGTGTCCACGTGTTGAAATGTTTGATATCAGACTGTCCACGGGTTGGAATGCTTGAAATCAGACTGTCCACGGGTTGGAATGTTTGATATCAGACTGTCCACGGGTTGGAACGTTTGATATCAGTGTGTCCACGGGTTGAAATGTTTCATATCAGAGTGTCCACGGGTTGAAATGTTTGATATCAGTGTCTCCACGGGTTGAAATGTTTGATATCAGAGTGCCAACGGGTTGAAATGTTTGATATCAGACTGTCCACGGGCTGAAATGTTTGATATCAGACTGTCCACGATTGAAATGTTTGATATCAGAGTGTCCACGGGCTGAACTGTTTGATATCAGAGTGTCCACGGCTTGGAATGTTTGATAACAGACTGTCCACGGGTTGGAATGTTTGATATTAGAGTGTCCACGGGTTGGAATGTTTGATATCAGACTGACCACGGGCTGAAATATTTGATATCAGACTGTCCACGGGTTGAAATGTTTGATATCAGAGTGTCCACGGGTTGAAATGTTTGATATCAGAGTGTCCACGGGTTGAAATGTTTGATATCAGACTGTCCACCGGTTGAAATGTTTGATAACAGACTGTCCATGGGTTGAAATGTGTGATATCAGAGTGTCCACGGGTTGAAATGTTTGATATCAGAGTGTCCATGGGCTGAAATGTTTGATATCAGAGTGTTCACGGGTTGAAATGTTTGATATCAGAGTGTCCACGTGTTGAAATGATTAATATCAGAGTGTCCACGTGTTGAAATGTTTGATATCAGACTGTCCACGGGTTGAAATGTTTAATATCAGAATGTCCACGGGTTGAAATGTTTAATATCAGAGTGTCCACGGGTTCAAATGTTTGATATCAGAGTGTCCACGGGTTGACATGTTTGATATCAGAGTGTCCACGGGTTGAAATGTTTGATATCAGAGTGTCCATGGCCTGAAATGTTTGATATCAGAGTGTTCACGTGTTGAAATGTTTGATATCTCTGTGTCCACGGGTTGTAATCTTTGATATCAGAGTGTCCACGGGCTGAAACGTTTGATATCAGAGTGTCCACGGGCTGAAACGTTTGATATCAGACTGTCCACGAGCTGAAACGTTTGATATCAGAGTGTCCACGGGCTGAAATGTTTGATATCAGACTGTCCACGGGCTGAAATGTTTGATATCAGAGTGTCCACGGGTTGGAATGTTTGATATCAGAGTGTCCACGGGTTGGAATGTTTGATATCAGACTGTCCACGGGTTGGAATGTTTGATATCAGAGTGTCCACGGGCTGAAATGTTTGATATCAGAGTGTTCACGGGTTGAAACGTTTGATATCAGACTGTCCACGGGCTGAAACGTTTGATATCAGAGTGTCCACGGGCTGAAATGTTTGATATCAGACTGTCCACGGGCTGAAATGTTTGATATCAGAGTGTCCGCGGGTTGAAATGTTTGATATCAGACTGTCCACGGGTTGAAATGTTTGATATCAGAGTGTCCATGGGCTAAATTGTTTGATATCAGAGTGTCCAAGGGTTGAAATGTTTGATATCAGAGTGTCCACGGGTTGGAATGTTTGATATCAGAGTATCCACGGGTTGGAATGTTTGATATCACAGTGTCCACGGGTTGGAATGTTTGATATCAGAGTGTCCACGGGCTGAAATGTTTGATATCAGAGTGTCCACGGGTTGGAATGTTTGATATCAGACTGTCCACGGGTTGGAATGTTTGATATCAGACTGTCCACGGGCTGAAAAGTTTGATATCAGACTGTCCACGGGTTGAAATGTTTGATATCAGAGCGTCCACGGGTTGGAATGTTTGATATCAGAGTGTCCATGGGTTGGAATGTTTGATATCAGACTGTCCACGGGCTGAAATGTTTGATATCAGAGTGTCCACGGATTGAAATGTTTGATATCAGAGTGTCCACGGATTGAAATGTTTGATATCAGAGTATCCAGGGGTTGAAATGTTTGATATAAGACTGTCCACGGGTTGAAATGTTTGATATCAGTGAGTCCACGGGTTGAAATGTTTGATATCAGAGTGTCCATGGGTTGGAATGTTTGATATCAGTGTGTCCACGGGTTGAAATGTTTGATATCAGAGTGTCCACGGGTTGGAATGTTTGATATCAGTGTGTCCACGTGTTGAAATGATTGATATCAGACTGTCCACGGGTTGGAATGCTTGAAATCAGACTGTCCACGGGTTGGAATGTTTGATATCAGACTGTCCACGGGTTGGAACGTTTCATATCAGTGTGTCCACGGGTTGAAATGTTTGATATCAGAGTGCCCACGGGTGGAAATGTTTGATATCAGTGTCTCCACGGGTTGAAATGTTTGATATCAGAGTGCCAACGGGTTGAAATGTTTGATATCAGACTGTCCACGGGCTGAAATGTTTGATATCAGACTGTCCACGATTGAAATGTTTGATATCAGACTGTCCACGGGTTGGAATGTTTGATATCAGAGTGTCCACGGCTTGGAATGTTTGATAACAGACTGTCCATGGGTTGGAATGTTTGATATTAGAGTGTCCACGGGTTGGAATGTTTGATATCAGACTGACCACGGGCTGAAATATTTGATATCAGACTGTCCACGGGTTGAAATGTTTGATATCAGAGTGTCCACGGGTTGAAATGTTTGATATCAGAGTGTCCACGGGTTGAAATGTTTGATATCAGACTGTCCACGGGTTGAAATGTTTGATAACCGACTGTCCATGGGTTGAAATGTGTGATATCAGAGTGTCCACGGGCTGAAATGTTTGAAATCAGAGTGTTCACGGGTTGAAATGTTTGATATCAGAATGTCCACGTGTTGAAATGATTAATATCAGAGTGTCCACGTGTTGAAATGTTTGATATCAGACTGTCCACGGGTTGAAATGTTTAATATCAGAATGTCCACGGGTTGAAATGTTTAATATCAGAGTGTCCACGGGTTGAAATGTTTGATATCAGAGTGTCCACGGGTTGAAATGTTTGATATCAGAGTGTCCACGGGTTGAAATGTTTGATATCAGAGTGTCCATGGCCTGAAATGTTTGATATCAGAGTGTTCACGGGTTGAAATGTTTGATATCTCTGTGTCCACGGGTTGTAATCTTTGATATCAGAGTGTCCACGGGCTGAAACGTTTGATATCAGAGTGTCCACGGGCTGAAACGTTTGATATCAGACTGTCCACGGGCTGAAACGTTTGATATCAGAGTGTCCACGGGCTGAAATGTTTGATATCAGACTGTCCACGGGCTGAAATGTTTGATATCAGAGTGTCCACGGGTTGGAATGTTTGATATCAGAGTGTCCACGGGTTGGAATGTTTTATATCAGACTGTCCACGGGTTGGAATGTTTGATATCAGACTGTCCACGGGCTGAAACTTTTGACATCAGACTGTCCACGGGTTGAAATGTTTGATATCAGAGTGTCCACGGGTTGGAATGTTTGATATCAGAGTGCCCACGGGTTGGAATGTTTGATATCAGACTGTCCACAGGTTGAAATGTTTGATATCAGACTGTCCACAGGTTGAAATGTTTGATATCAGAGTGTCCATGGGTTGAAATGTTTGATATCAGAGTGTCCACGGGTTGAAATGTTTGATATCAGAGTGTCCACGGGTTGAAATGTTTGATATCAGAGTGTCCACGGGTTGAAATGTTTGATATCAGACTGTCCACGGGTTCAAATGTTTGATATCAGACTGTCCACGGGGTGGAATGTTTGATATCAGACTGTCCACGGGTTGGAACATTTGATATCAGTGTGTCCACGGGTTGAAATGTTTGATATCAGAGTGTCCACGGGCTGAAATGTCTGATATCAGAGTGTCCACGGTTTGAAATGTTTGATATCAGACTGTCCACAGGTTGAAATGTTTGATATCAGACTGTCCACAGGTTGAAATGTTTGATATCAGAGTGTCCATGGGTTGAAATGTTTGATATCAGAGTGTCCACGGGTTGAAATGTTTGATATCAGACTGTCCACAGGTTGAAATGTTTGATATCAGAGTGTCCATGGGTTGAAATGTTTGATATCAGAGTGTCCACGGGTTGAAATGTTTGATATCAGAGTGTCCACGGGTTGAAATGTTTGATATCAGAGTGTCCACGGGTTGAAATGTTTGATATCAGACTGTCCACGGGTTCAAATGTTTGATATCAGACTGTCCACGGGTTGGAATGTTTGATATCAGACTGTCCACGGGTTGGAACATTTGATATCAGTGTGTCCACGGGTTGAAATGTTTGATATCAGAGTGTCCACGGGCTGAAATGTCTGATATCAGAGTGTCCACGGTTTGAAATGTTTGATATCAGAGTGTCCACGGGTTGAAATGTTTGATATCAGAATGTCCATGGGTTGAAATGTTTGATATCAGTGAGTCCACGGGTTGAAATGTTTGATATCAGAGTGTCCACGTGTTGAAATGTTTGATATCCCATTATCCACAGGTTGAAACATTTGATATCAGACTGTCCACGGGTTGAAATATTTGAGATCAGAGTGTCCACGGGTGAAATGTTTGATATCAGACATTCCACGGGCTGAAATGTTTGATAACAGACTGTCCATGGGTTGAAATGTTTGATATCAGACTGTCCATGGGTTGAAATGTTTGATATCAGACTGTCCATGGGTTGAAATGTTTGATATCAGACTGTCCATGGGTTGAAATGTTTGATATCAGACTGTCCATGGGTTGAAATGTTTGATATCAGAGTGTCCACGGGTTGAAATGTTTGATATCAGTGTGTCCACGGGTTGAAATGTTTGATATCAGAGTGCCCACGGGTTGAAATGTTTGATATCAGTGTGTCCACGGGTTGAAATGTTTGATATCAGAGTGTCCACGGGCTGAAATGCTTGATATCAGACTGTCCACAGGTTGGAATGCTTGATATCAGACTGTCTACGGGTTGAAATGTTTGATATCATACTGTCCACAGGTTGAAATGTTTGATATCAGACTGTCCACGGGTTGAAATGTTTGATATCAGACTGTCCACGGGTTGAAATGTTTCATATCAGACTGTCCATGGGCTGAAATGTTTGATATCAGAGAGTCCACGGGTTGAAATGTTTGATATCAGAGTGTCCACGGGTTGGAATGTTTGATATCAGACTGACCACGGGCTGAAATATTTGATATCAGACTGTCCACGGGTTGAAATGTTTGATATCAGAGTGTCCACGGGTTGAAATGTTTGATATCAGAGTGTCCACGGGTTGAAATGTTTGATATCAGACTGTCCACGGGTTGAAATGTTTGATATCAGAGTGTCCACGGGTTGAAATGTTTGATATCAGAGTGTCCACGGGTTGAAATGTTTGATATCAGACTGTCCACCGGTTGAAATGTTTGATAACAGACTGTCCATGGGTTGAAATGTGTGATATCAGAGTGTCCACGGGTTGAAATGTTTGATATCAGAGTGTCCATGGGCTGAAATGTTTGATATCAGAGTGTTCACGGGTTGAAATGTTTGATATCAGAGTGTCCACGTGTTGAAATGATTAATATCAGAGTGTCCACGTGTTGAAATGTTTGATATCAGACTGTCCACGGGTTGAAATGTTTAATATCAGAATGTCCACGGGTTGAAATGTTTAATATCAGAGTGTCCACGGGTTCAAATGTTTGATATCAGAGTGTCCACGGGTTGACATGTTTGATATCAGAGTGTCCACGGGTTGAAATGTTTGATATCAGAGTGTCCATGGCCTGAAATGTTTGATATCAGAGTGTTCACGTGTTGAAATGTTTGATATCTCTGTGTCCACGGGTTGTAATCTTTGATATCAGAGTGTCCACGGGCTGAAACGTTTGATATCAGAGTGTCCACGGGCTGAAACGTTTGATATCAGACTGTCCACGAGCTGAAACGTTTGATATCAGAGTGTCCACAGGCTGAAATGTTTGATATCAGACTGTCCACGGGCTGAAATGTTTGATATCAGAGTGTCCACGGGTTGGAATGTTTGATATCAGAGTGTCCACGGGTTGGAATGTTTGATATCAGACTGTCCACGGGTTGGAATGTTTGATATCAGAGTGTCCACGGGCTGAAATGTTTGATATCAGAGTGTTCACGGGTTGAAACGTTTGATATCAGACTGTCCACGGGCTGAAACGTTTGATATCAGAGTGTCCACGGGCTGAAATGTTTGATATCAGACTGTCCACGGGCTGAAATGTTTGATATCAGAGTGTCCGCGGGTTGAAATGTTTGATATCAGACTGTCCACGGGTTGAAATGTTTGATATCAGAGTGTCCATGGGCTAAATTGTTTGATATCAGAGTGTCCAAGGGTTGAAATGTTTGATATCAGAGTGTCCACGGGTTGGAATGTTTGATATCAGAGTATCCACGGGTTGGAATGTTTGATATCACAGTGTCCACGGGTTGGAATGTTTGATATCAGAGTGTCCACGGGCTGAAATGTTTGATATCAGAGTGTCCACGGGTTGGAATGTTTGATATCAGACTGTCCACGGGTTGGAATGTTTGATATCAGACTGTCCACGGGCTGAAAAGTTTGATATCAGACTGTCCACGGGTTGAAATGTTTGATATCAGAGCGTCCACGGGTTGGAATGTTTGATATCAGAGTGTCCATGGGTTGGAATGTTTGATATCAGACTGTCCACGGGCTGAAATGTTTGATATCAGAGTGTCCACGGATTGAAATGTTTGATATCAGAGTGTCCACGGATTGAAATGTTTGATATCAGAGTATCCAGGGGTTGAAATGTTTGATATAAGACTGTCCACGGGTTGAAATGTTTGATATCAGTGAGTCCACGGGTTGAAATGTTTGATATCAGAGTGTCCATGGGTTGGAATGTTTGATATCAGTGTGTCCACGGGTTGAAATGTTTGATATCAGAGTGTCCACGGGTTGGAATGTTTGATATCAGTGTGTCCACGTGTTGAAATGATTGATATCAGACTGTCCACGGGTTGGAATGCTTGAAATCAGACTGTCCACGGGTTGGAATGTTTGATATCAGACTGTCCACGGGTTGGAACGTTTCATATCAGTGTGTCCACGGGTTGAAATGTTTGATATCAGAGTGCCCACGGGTGGAAATGTTTGATATCAGTGTCTCCACGGGTTGAAATGTTTGATATCAGAGTGCCAACGGGTTGAAATGTTTGATATCAGACTGTCCACGGGCTGAAATGTTTGATATCAGACTGTCCACGATTGAAATGTTTGATATCAGACTGTCCACGGGTTGGAATGTTTGATATCAGAGTGTCCACGGCTTGGAATGTTTGATAACAGACTGTCCATGGGTTGGAATGTTTGATATTAGAGTGTCCACGGGTTGGAATGTTTGATATCAGACTGACCACGGGCTGAAATATTTGATATCAGACTGTCCACGGGTTGAAATGTTTGATATCAGAGTGTCCACGGGTTGAAATGTTTGATATCAGAGTGTCCACGGGTTGAAATGTTTGATATCAGACTGTCCACGGGTTGAAATGTTTGATAACCGACTGTCCATGGGTTGAAATGTGTGATATCAGAGTGTCCACGGGCTGAAATGTTTGAAATCAGAGTGTTCACGGGTTGAAATGTTTGATATCAGAATGTCCACGTGTTGAAATGATTAATATCAGAGTGTCCACGTGTTGAAATGTTTGATATCAGACTGTCCACGGGTTGAAATGTTTAATATCAGAATGTCCACGGGTTGAAATGTTTAATATCAGAGTGTCCACGGGTTGAAATGTTTGATATCAGAGTGTCCACGGGTTGAAATGTTTGATATCAGAGTGTCCACGGGTTGAAATGTTTGATATCAGAGTGTCCATGGCCTGAAATGTTTGATATCAGAGTGTTCACGGGTTGAAATGTTTGATATCTCTGTGTCCACGGGTTGTAATCTTTGATATCAGAGTGTCCACGGGCTGAAACGTTTGATATCAGAGTGTCCACGGGCTGAAACGTTTGATATCAGACTGTCCACGGGCTGAAACGTTTGATATCAGAGTGTCCACGGGCTGAAATGTTTGATATCAGACTGTCCACGGGCTGAAATGTTTGATATCAGAGTGTCCACGGGTTGGAATGTTTGATATCAGAGTGTCCACGGGTTGGAATGTTTTATATCAGACTGTCCACGGGTTGGAATGTTTGATATCAGACTGTCCACGGGCTGAAACTTTTGACATCAGACTGTCCACGGGTTGAAATGTTTGATATCAGAGTGTCCACGGGTTGGAATGTTTGATATCAGAGTGCCCACGGGTTGGAATGTTTGATATCAGACTGTCCACAGGTTGAAATGTTTGATATCAGACTGTCCACAGGTTGAAATGTTTGATATCAGAGTGTCCATGGGTTGAAATGTTTGATATCAGAGTGTCCACGGGTTGAAATGTTTGATATCAGAGTGTCCACGGGTTGAAATGTTTGATATCAGAGTGTCCACGGGTTGAAATGTTTGATATCAGACTGTCCACGGGTTCAAATGTTTGATATCAGACTGTCCACGGGTTGGAATGTTTGATATCAGACTGTCCACGGGTTGGAACATTTGATATCAGTGTGTCCACGGGTTGAAATGTTTGATATCAGAGTGTCCACGGGCTGAAATGTCTGATATCAGAGTGTCCACGGTTTGAAATGTTTGATATCAGAGTGTCCACGGGTTGAAATGTTTGATATCAGAATGTCCATGGGTTGAAATGTTTGATATCAGTGAGTCCACGGGTTGAAATGTTTGATATCAGAGTGTCCACGTGTTGAAATGTTTGATATCACATTATCCACAGGTTGAAACATTTGATATCAGACTGTCCACGGGTTGAAATATTTGAGATCAGAGTGTCCACGAGTGAAATGTTTGATATCAGACATTCCACGGGCTGAAATGTTTGATAACAGACTGTCCATGGGTTGAAATGTTTGATATCAGACTGTCCATGGGTTGAAATGTTTGATATCAGACTGTCCATGGGTTGAAATGTTTGATATCAGACTGTCCATGGGTTGAAATGTTTGATATCAGACTGTCCATGGGTTGAAATGTTTGATATCAGAGTGTCCACGGGTTGAAATGTTTGATATCAGTGTGTCCACGGGTTGAAATGTTTGATATCAGAGTGCCCACGGGTTGAAATGTTTGATATCAGTGTGTCCACGGGTTGAAATGTTTGATATCAGAGTGTCCACGGGCTGAAATGCTTGATATCAGACTGTCCACAGGTTGGAATGCTTGATATCAGACTGTCTACGGGTTGAAATGTTTGATATCATACTGTCCACAGGTTGAAATGTTTGATATCAGACTGTCCACGGGTTGAAATGTTTGATATCAGACTGTCCACGGGTTGAAATGTTTCATATCAGACTGTCCATGGGCTGAAATGTTTGATATCAGAGAGTCCACGGGTTGAAATGTTTGATATCAGAGTGTCCACGGGTTGAAATGTTTGAGATCAGACTGTCCACGGATTGAAATGTTTGATATCAGAGTGTCCACATGTTGAAATGTTTGATATCAGACTGTCCACGGGTTGAAATGTTTGATATCAGACTGTCCACGGGTTGAAATGTTTCATATCAGACTGTCCATGGGCTGAAATGTTTGATATCAGAGAGTCCACGGGTTGAAATGTTTGATATCAGAGTGTCCACGGGTTGAAATGTTTGAGATCAGACTGTCCACGGATTGAAATGTTTGATATCAGAGTGTCCACATGTTGAAATGTTTGATATCAGACTGTCCACGAGTTGAAATGTTTCATATCAGACTGTCCACATGTTGAAATGTTTGATATCAGAGTATCCGCAGGTTAAAATGTTTGATATCAGAGTGTCCACATGTTGAAATGTTTGATATCAGAGTGTCCACGGGCTGAAATGTTTGATATCAGAGTGTTCACGGGTTGAAATGTTTGATATCAGAGTGTTCACGGGTTGAAATGTTTGATATCAGAGTGTCCACGGGTTGAAATATTTGAGATCAGAGTGTCCACGGGCTGAAATGTTTGATATTAGAGTGTCCACGGATTGAAATGTTTGATATCAGACTGTCCACGTGTTGAAATGTTTGATATCAGAGTGTCCACGGGCTGAAATGTTTGATATCAGAGAGTCCACGGGTTGAAATGTTTGATATCAGAGTGTCCACGGGTTGAAATGATTGATATCACAGTGTCCACTGGTTGAAATGTTTGATATCACAGTGTCCACGGGTTGAAATCTTTGATATCAGAGTGTCCACGGGCTGAAACGTTTGATATCAGACTGTCCACGGGCTGAAACGTTTCATATCAGAGTGTCCACGGGCTGGAATGTTTGATATCAGACTGTCCACAGGTTGACATGTTTGATATCGGACTGTCTACGGCTTGGAATGTTTGATGTCAGACTGTCCACGGGTTGAAATGTTTGATATCAGACTGTCCACGGGTTGGAATGTTTGATATCAGACTGTCCACGGGCTGAAATGTTTGATATCAGACTGTCCACAGGTTGAAATGTTTGATATCAGAGTGTCCACGGGTTGAAATGTTTGATATCAGAGTGTCCACGTGTTGAAATGTTTGATATCACATTATCCACAGGTTGAAACATTTGATATCAGAGTGACCACGGGTTGAAATATTTGAGATCAGAGTGTCCACGGGTGAAATGTTTGATATCAGACATTCCACGGGCTGAAATGTTTGATAACAGACTGTCCATGGGTTGAAATGTTTGATATCAGACTGTCCATGGGTTGAAATGTTTGATATCAGACTGTCCATGGGTTGAAATGTTTGATATCAGACTGTCCATGGGTTGAAATGTTTGATATCAGACTGTCCATGGGTTGAAATGTTTGATATCAGAGTGTCCACGGGTTGGAATGCTTGAAATCAGACTGTCCACGGGTTGGAATGTTTGATATCAGACTGTCCATGGGTTGAAATGTTTGATATCAGAGTGTCCACGGGTTGGAATGCTTGAAATCAGACTGTCCACAGGTTGGAACGTTTGATATCAGTGTGTCCACGGGTTGAAATGTTTGATATCAGAGTGTCCACGGGTTGAAATGTTTGATATCAGTGTCTCCACGGGTTGAAATGTTTGATATCAGAGTGCCAACGGGTTGAAATGTTTGATATCAGATTGTCCACGGGCTGAAATGTTTGATATCAGACTGTCCACGGGTTGAAATGTTTGATATCGGAGTGTCCACGGGCTGAACTGTTTGATATCAGAGTGTCCACGGCTTGGAATGTTTGATAACAGACTGTCCACGGGTTGGAATGTTTGATATCAGACTGTCCACGGGTTGGAATGTTTGATATTAGAGTGTCCACGGGTTGGAATGTTTGATATCAGACTGTCCACGGGCTGAAATATTTGATATCAGACTGTCCACGGGTTGAAATGTTTGATATCAGAGTGTCCACGGGTTGAAATGTTTGATATCAGAGTGTCCACGGGTTGAAATGTTTGATATCAGACTGTCCACGGGTTGAAATGTTTGATAACAGACTGTCCATGGGTTGAAATGTGTGATATCAGAGTGTCCACGGGTTGAAATGTTTGATATCAGAGTGTCCATGGGCTGAAATGTTTGATATCAGAGTGTTCACGGGTTGAAATGTTTAATATCAGAGTGTCCACGGGTTGAAATGTTTGATATCAGAGTGTCCACGGGTTGAAATGTTTGATATCAGAGTGTCCACGGGTTGTAATCTTTGATATCAGAGTGTCCACGGGCTGAAACGTTTGATATCAGAGTGTCCACGGGCTGAAACGTTTGATATCAGACTGTCCACGGGCTGAAACGTTTGATATCAGAGTGTCCACGGGCTGAAATGTTTGATATCAGACTGTCCATGGGCTAAATTGTTTGATATCAGAGTGTCCGCGGGTTGAAATGTTTGATATCAGACTGTCCACGGGTTGAAATGTTTGATATCAGAGTGTCCATGGGCTAAATTGTTTGATATCAGAGTGTCCAAGGGTTGAAATGTTTGATATCAGAGTGTCCACGGGTTGAAATGTTTGATATCAGAGTGTCCATGGGCTAAATTGTTTGATATCAGAGTGTCCAAGGGTTGAAATGTTTGATATCAGAGTGTCCACGGGTTGGAATGTTTGATATCAGAGTATCCACGGGTTGGAATGTTTGATATCACAGTGTCCACGGGTTGGAATGTTTGATATCAGAGTGTCCACGGGCTGAAACGTTTGATATCAGACTGTCCACGGGTTGAAATGTTTGATATCAGAGCGTCCACGGGTTGGAATGTTTGATATCAGAGTGTCCATGGGTTGGAATGTTTGATATCAGACTGTCCACGGGCTGAAATGTTTGATATCAGAGTGTCCACGGATTGAAATGTTTGATATGAGAGTGTCCACGGAATGAAATGTTTGATATCAGAGTATCCAGGGGTTGAAATGTTTGATATAAGACTGTCCACGGGTTGAAATGTTTGATATCAGTGAGTCCACGGGTTGAAATGTTTGATATCAGAGTGTCCACGGGTTGGAATGTTTGATATCAGTGTGTCCACGGGTTGAAATGTTTGATATCAGAGTGTCCACGGGTTGGAATGTTTGATATCAGTGTGTCCACGTGTTGAAATGTTTGATATCAGACTGTCCACGGGTTGGAATGCTTGAAATCAGACTGTCCACGGGTTGGAATGTTTGATATCAGACTGTCCACGGGTTGGAACGTTTGATATCAGTGTGTCCACGGGTTGAAATGTTTCATATCAGAGTGTCCACGGGTTGAAATGTTTGATATCAGTGTCTCCACGGGTTGAAATGTTTGATATCAGAGTGCCAACGGGTTGAAATGTTTGATATCAGACTGTCCACGGGCTGAAATGTTTGATATCAGACTGTCCACGATTGAAATGTTTGATATCAGAGTGTCCACGGGCTGAACTGTTTGATATCAGAGTGTCCACGGCTTGGAATGTTTGATAACAGACTGTCCACGGGTTGGAATGTTTGATATTAGAGTGTCCACGGGTTGGAATGTTTGATATCAGACTGACCACGGGCTGAAATATTTGATATCAGACTGTCCACGGGTTGAAATGTTTGATATCAGAGTGTCCACGGGTTGAAATGTTTGATATCAGAGTGTCCACGGGTTGAAATGTTTGATATCAGACTGTCCACCGGTTGAAATGTTTGATAACAGACTGTCCATGGGTTGAAATGTGTGATATCAGAGTGTCCACGGGTTGAAATGTTTGATATCAGAGTGTCCATGGGCTGAAATGTTTGATATCAGAGTGTTCACGGGTTGAAATGTTTGATATCAGAGTGTCCACGTGTTGAAATGATTAATATCAGAGTGTCCACGTGTTGAAATGTTTGATATCAGACTGTCCACGGGTTGAAATGTTTAATATCAGAATGTCCACGGGTTGAAATGTTTAATATCAGAGTGTCCACGGGTTCAAATGTTTGATATCAGAGTGTCCACGGGTTGAAATGTTTGATATCAGAGTGTCCACGGGTTGAAATGTTTGATATCAGAGTGTCCATGGCCTGAAATGTTTGATATCAGAGTGTTCACGTGTTGAAATGTTTGATATCTCTGTGTCCACGGGTTGTAATCTTTGATATCAGAGTGTCCACGGGCTGAAACGTTTGATATCAGAGTGTCCACGGGCTGAAACGTTTGATATCAGACTGTCCACGAGCTGAAACGTTTGATATCAGAGTGTCCACGGGCTGAAATGTTTGATATCAGACTGTCCACGGGCTGAAATGTTTGATATCAGAGTGTCCACGGGTTGGAATGTTTGATATCAGAGTGTCCACGGGTTGGAATGTTTGATATCAGACTGTCCACGGGTTGGAATGTTTGATATCAGAGTGTCCACGGGCTGAAATGTTTGATATCAGAGTGTCCACGGGTTGAAATGTTTGATATCAGAGTGTCCATGGGCTAAATTGTTTGATATCAGAGTGTCCAAGGGTTGAAATGTTTGATATCAGAGTGTCCACGGGTTGGAATGTTTGATATCAGAGTATCCACGGGTTGGAATGTTTGATATCACAGTGTCCACGGGTTGGAATGTTTGATATCAGAGTGTCCACGGGCTGAAACGTTTGATATCAGACTGTCCACGGGTTGAAATGTTTGATATCAGAGCGTCCACGGGTTGGAATGTTTGATATCAGAGTGTCCATGGGTTGGAATGTTTGATATCAGACTGTCCACGGGCTGAAATGTTTGATATCAGAGTGTCCACGGATTGAAATGTTTGATATGAGAGTGTCCACGGAATGAAATGTTTGATATCAGAGTATCCAGGGGTTGAAATGTTTGATATAAGACTGTCCACGGGTTGAAATGTTTGATATCAGTGAGTCCACGGGTTGAAATGTTTGATATCAGAGTGTCCACGGGTTGGAATGTTTGATATCAGTGTGTCCACGGGTTGAAATGTTTGATATCAGAGTGTCCACGGGTTGGAATGTTTGATATCAGTGTGTCCACGTGTTGAAATGTTTGATATCAGACTGTCCACGGGTTGGAATGCTTGAAATCAGACTGTCCACGGGTTGGAATGTTTGATATCAGACTGTCCACGGGTTGGAACGTTTGATATCAGTGTGTCCACGGGTTGAAATGTTTCATATCAGAGTGTCCACGGGTTGAAATGTTTGATATCAGTGTCTCCACGGGTTGAAATGTTTGATATCAGAGTGCCAACGGGTTGAAATGTTTGATATCAGACTGTCCACGGGCTGAAATGTTTGATATCAGACTGTCCACGATTGAAATGTTTGATATCAGAGTGTCCACGGGCTGAACTGTTTGATATCAGAGTGTCCACGGCTTGGAATGTTTGATAACAGACTGTCCACGGGTTGGAATGTTTGATATTAGAGTGTCCACGGGTTGGAATGTTTGATATCAGACTGACCACGGGCTGAAATATTTGATATCAGACTGTCCACGGGTTGAAATGTTTGATATCAGAGTGTCCACGGGTTGAAATGTTTGATATCAGAGTGTCCACGGGTTGAAATGTTTGATATCAGACTGTCCACCGGTTGAAATGTTTGATAACAGACTGTCCATGGGTTGAAATGTGTGATATCAGAGTGTCCACGGGTTGAAATGTTTGATATCAGAGTGTCCATGGGCTGAAATGTTTGATATCAGAGTGTTCACGGGTTGAAATGTTTGATATCAGAGTGTCCACGTGTTGAAATGATTAATATCAGAGTGTCCACGTGTTGAAATGTTTGATATCAGACTGTCCACGGGTTGAAATGTTTAATATCAGAATGTCCACGGGTTGAAATGTTTAATATCAGAGTGTCCACGGGTTCAAATGTTTGATATCAGAGTGTCCACGGGTTGAAATGTTTGATATCAGAGTGTCCACCGGTTGAAATGTTTGATATCAGAGTGTCCATGGCCTGAAATGTTTGATATCAGAGTGTTCACGTGTTGAAATGTTTGATATCTCTGTGTCCACGGGTTGTAATCTTTGATATCAGAGTGTCCACGGGCTGAAACGTTTGATATCAGAGTGTCCACGGGCTGAAACGTTTGATATCAGACTGTCCACGAGCTGAAACGTTTGATATCAGAGTGTCCACGGGCTGAAATGTTTGATATCAGACTGTCCACGGGCTGAAATGTTTGATATCAGAGTGTCCACGGGTTGGAATGTTTGATATCAGAGTGTCCACGGGTTGGAATGTTTGATATCAGACTGTCCACGGGTTGGAATGTTTGATATCAGAGTGTCCACGGGCTGAAATGTTTGATATCAGAGTGTTCACGGGTTGAAACGTTTGATATCAGACTGTCCACGGGCTGAAACGTTTGATATCAGAGTGTCCACGGGCTGAAATGTTTGATATCAGACTGTCCACGGGCTGAAATGTTTGATATCAGAGTGTCCGCGGGTTGAAATGTTTGATATCAGACTGTCCACGGGTTGAAATGTTTGATATCAGAGTGTCCATGGGCTAAATTGTTTGATATCAGAGTGTCCAAGGGTTGAAATGTTTGATATCAGAGTGTCCACGGGTTGTAATGTTTGATATCAGAGTATCCACGGGTTGGAATGTTTGATATCACAGTGTCCACGGGTTGGAATGTTTGATATCAGAGTGTCCACGGGCTGAAATGTTTGATATCAGAGTGTCCACGGGTTGGAATGTTTGATATCAGACTGTCCACGGGTTGGAATGTTTGATATCAGACTGTCCACGGGCTGAAAAGTTTGATATCAGACTGTCCACGGGTTGAAATGTTTGATATCAGAGCGTCCACGGGTTGGAATGTTTGATATCAGAGTGTCCATGGGTTGGAATGTTTGATATCAGACTGTCCACGGGCTGAAATGTTTGATATCAGAGTGTCCACGGATTGAAATGTTTGATATCAGAGTGTCCACGGATTGAAATGTTTGATATCAGAGTATCCAGGGGTTGAAATGTTTGATATAAGACTGTCCACGGGTTGAAATGTTTGATATCAGTGAGTCCACGGGTTGAAATGTTTGATATCAGAGTGTCCATGGGTTGGAATGTTTGATATCAGTGTGTCCACGGGTTGAAATGTTTGATATCAGAGTGTCCACGGGTTGGAATGTTTGATATCAGTGTGTCCACGTGTTGAAATGATTGATATCAGACTGTCCACGGGTTGGAATGCTTGAAATCAGACTGTCCACGGGTTGGAATGTTTGATATCAGACTGTCCACGGGTTGGAACGTTTCATATCAGTGTGTCCACGGGTTGAAATGTTTGATATCAGAGTGCCCACGGGTGGAAATGTTTGATATCAGTGTCTCCACGGGTTGAAATGTTTGATATCAGAGTGCCAACGGGTTGAAATGTTTGATATCAGACTGTCCACGGGCTGAAATGTTTGATATCAGACTGTCCACGATTGAAATGTTTGATATCAGACTGTCCACGGGTTGGAATGTTTGATATCAGAGTGTCCACGGCTTGGAATGTTTGATAACAGACTGTCCATGGGTTGGAATGTTTGATATTAGAGTGTCCACGGGTTGGAATGTTTGATATCAGACTGACCACGGGCTGAAATATTTGATATCAGACTGTCCACGGGTTGAAATGTTTGATATCAGAGTGTCCACGGGTTGAAATGTTTGATATCAGAGTGTCCACGGGTTGAAATGTTTGATATCAGACTGTCCACGGGTTGAAATGTTTGATAACCGACTGTCCATGGGTTGAAATGTGTGATATCAGAGTGTCCACGGGCTGAAATGTTTGAAATCAGAGTGTTCACGGGTTGAAATGTTTGATATCAGAATGTCCACGTGTTGAAATGATTAATATCAGAGTGTCCACGTGTTGAAATGTTTGATATCAGACTGTCCACGGGTTGAAATGTTTAATATCAGAATGTCCACGGGTTGAAATGTTTAATATCAGAGTGTCCACGGGTTGAAATGTTTGATATCAGAGTGTCCACGGGTTGAAATGTTTGATATCAGAGTGTCCACGGGTTGAAATGTTTGATATCAGAGTGTCCATGGCCTGAAATGTTTGATATCAGAGTGTTCACGGGTTGAAATGTTTGATATCTCTGTGTCCACGGGTTGTAATCTTTGATATCAGAGTGTCCACGGGCTGAAACGTTTGATATCAGAGTGTCCACGGGCTGAAACGTTTGATATCAGACTGTCCACGGGCTGAAACGTTTGATATCAGAGTGTCCACGGGCTGAAATGTTTGATATCAGACTGTCCACGGGCTGAAATGTTTGATATCAGAGTGTCCACGGGTTGGAATGTTTGATATCAGAGTGTCCACGGGTTGGAATGTTTTATATCAGACTGTCCACGGGTTGGAATGTTTGATATCAGACTGTCCACGGGCTGAAACTTTTGACATCAGACTGTCCACGGGTTGAAATGTTTGATATCAGAGTGTCCACGGGTTGGAATGTTTGATATCAGAGTGCCCACGGGTTGGAATGTTTGATATCAGTGTGTCCACGTGTTGAAATGATTGATATCAGACTGTCCACGGGTTGGAATGCTTGAAATCAGACTGTCCACGGGTTGGAATGTTTGATATCAGACTGTCCACGGGTTGGAACGTTTCATATCAGTGTGTCCACGGGTTGAAATGTTTGATATCAGAGTGCCCACGGGTGGAAATGTTTGATATCAGTGTCTCCACGGGTTGAAATGTTTGATATCAGAGTGCCAACGGGTTGAAATGTTTGATATCAGACTGTCCACGGGCTGAAATGTTTGATATCAGACTGTCCACGATTGAAATGTTTGATATCAGACTGTCCACGGGTTGGAATGTTTGATATCAGAGTGTCCACGGCTTGGAATGTTTGATAACAGACTGTCCATGGGTTGGAATGTTTGATATCAGACTGTCCACGGGCTGAAACTTTTGACATCAGACTGTCCACGGGTTGAAATGTTTGATATCAGAGTGTCCACGGGTTGGAATGTTTGATATCAGAGTGCCCACGGGTTGGAATGTTTGATATCAGACTGTCCACAGGTTGAAATGTTTGATATCAGACTGTCCACAGGTTGAAATGTTTGATATCAGAGTGTCCATGGGTTGAAATGTTTGATATCAGAGTGTCTACGGGTTGAAATGTTTGATATCAGAGTGTCCACGGGTTGAAATGTTTGATATCAGAGTGTCCACGGGTTGAAATGTTTGATATCAGACTGTCCACGGGTTCAAATGTTTGATATCAGACTGTCCACGGGTTGGAATGTTTGATATCAGACTGTCCACGGGTTGGAACATTTGATATCAGTGTGTCCACGGGTTGAAATGTTTGATATCAGAGTGTCCACGGGCTGAAATGTCTGATATCAGAGTGTCCACGGTTTGAAATGTTTGATATCAGAGTGTCCACGGGTTGAAATGTTTGATATCAGAATGTCCATGGGTTGAAATGTTTGATATCAGTGAGTCCACGGGTTGAAATGTTTGATATCAGAGTGTCCACGTGTTGAAATGTTTGATATCACATTATCCACAGGTTGAAACATTTGATATCAGACTGTCCACGGGTTGAAATATTTGAGATCAGAGTGTCCACGGGTGAAATGTTTGATATCAGACATTCCACGGGCTGAAATGTTTGATAACAGACTGTCCATGGGTTGAAATGTTTGATATCAGACTGTCCATGGGTTGAAATGTTTGATATCAGACTGTCCATGGGTTGAAATGTTTGATATCAGACTGTCCATGGGTTGAAATGTTTGATATCAGACTGTCCATGGGTTGAAATGTTTGATATCAGAGTGTCCACGGGTTGAAATGTTTGATATCAGTGTGTCCACGGGTTGAAATGTTTGATATCAGAGTGCCCACGGGTTGAAATGTTTGATATCAGTGTGTCCACGGGTTGAAATGTTTGATATCAGAGTGTCCACGGGCTGAAATGCTTGATATCAGACTGTCCACAGGTTGGAATGCTTGATATCAGACTGTCTACGGGTTGAAATGTTTGATATCATACTGTCCACAGGTTGAAATGTTTGATATCAGACTGTCCACGGGTTGAAATGTTTGATATCAGACTGTCCACGGGTTGAAATGTTTCATATCAGACTGTCCATGGGCTGAAATGTTTGATATCAGAGAGTCCACGGGTTGAAATGTTTGATATCAGAGTGTCCACGGGTTGAAATGTTTGAGATCAGACTGTCCACGGATTGAAATGTTTGATATCAGAGTGTCCACATGTTGAAATGTTTGATATCAGACTGTCCACGGGTTGAAATGTTTGATATCAGACTGTCCACGGGTTGAAATGTTTCATATCAGACTGTCCATGGGCTGAAATGTTTGATATCAGAGAGTCCACGGGTTGAAATGTTTGATATCAGAGTGTCCACGGGTTGAAATGTTTGAGATCAGACTGTCCACGGATTGAAATGTTTGATATCAGAGTGTCCACATGTTGAAATGTTTGATATCAGACTGTCCACGAGTTGAAATGTTTCATATCAGACTGTCCACATGTTGAAATGTTTGATATCAGAGTATCCGCAGGTTAAAATGTTTGATATCAGAGTGTCCACATGTTGAAATGTTTGATATCAGAGTGTCCACGGGCTGAAATGTTTGATATCAGAGTGTTCACGGGTTGAAATGTTTGATATCAGAGTGTTCACGGGTTGAAATGTTTGATATCAGAGTGTCCACGGGTTGAAATATTTGAGATCAGAGTGTCCACGGGCTGAAATGTTTGATATTAGAGTGTCCACGGATTGAAATGTTTGATATCAGACTGTCCACGTGTTGAAATGTTTGATATCAGAGTGTCCACGGGCTGAAATGTTTGATATCAGAGAGTCCACGGGTTGAAATGTTTGATATCAGAGTGTCCACGGGTTGAAATGATTGACATCACAGTGTCCACTGGTTGAAATGTTTGATATCACAGTGTCCACGGGTTGAAATCTTTGATATCAGAGTGTCCACGGGCTGAAACGTTTGATATCAGACTGTCCACAGGCTGAAACGTTTCATATCAGAGTGTCCACGGGCTGGAATGTTTGATATCAGACTGTCCACAGGTTGACATGTTTGATATCGGACTGTCTACGGCTTGGAATGTTTGATGTCAGACTGTCCACGGGTTGAAATGTTTGATATCAGACTGTCCACGGGTTGGAATGTTTGATATCAGACTGTCCACGGGCTGAAATGTTTGATATCAGACTGTCCACAGGTTGAAATGTTTGATATCAGAGTGTCCACGGGTTGAAATGTTTGATATCAGAGTGTCCACGTGTTGAAATGTTTGATATCACATTATCCACAGGTTGAAACATTTGATATCAGAGTGTCCACGGGTTGAAATATTTGAGATCAGAGTGTCCACGGGTGAAATGTTTGATATCAGACATTCCACGGGCTGAAATGTTTGATAACAGACTGTCCATGGGTTGAAATGTTTGATATCAGACTGTCCATGGGTTGAAATGTTTGATATCAGACTGTCCATGGGTTGAAATGTTTGATATCAGACTGTCCATGGGTTGAAATGTTTGATATCAGACTGTCCATGGGTTGAAATGTTTGATATCAGAGTGTCCACGGGTTGAAATGTTTGATATCAGTGTGTCCACGGGTTGAAATGTTTGATATCAGAGTGCCCACGGGTTGAAATGTTTGATATCAGTGTGTCCACGGGTTGAAATGTTTGATATCAGAGTGTCCACGGGCTGAAATGCTTGATATCAGACTGTCCACAGGTTGGAATGCTTGATATCAGACTGTCTACGGGTTGAAATGTTTGATATCAGACTGTCCACAGGTTGAAATGTTTGATATCAGACTGTCCACGGGTTGAAATGTTTGATATCAGACTGTCCACGGGTTGAAATGTTTCATATCAGACTGTCCATGGGCTGAAATGTTTGATATCAGAGAGTCCACGGGTTGAAATGTTTGATATCAGAGTGTCCACGGGTTGAAATGTTTGAGATCAGACTGTCCACGGATTGAAATGTTTGATATCAGAGTGTCCACATGTTGAAATGTTTGATATCAGACTGTCCACGGGTTGAAATGTTTGATATCAGACTGTCCACGGGTTGAAATGTTTCATATCAGACTGTCCATGGGCTGAAATGTTTGATATCAGAGAGTCCACGGGTTGAAATGTTTGATATCAGAGTGTCCACGGGTTGAAATGTTTGAGATCAGACTGTCCACGGATTGAAATGTTTGATATCAGAGTGTCCACATGTTGAAATGTTTGATATCAGACTGTCCACGAGTTGAAATGTTTCATATCAGACTGTCCACATGTTGAAATGTTTGATATCAGAGTATCCGCAGGTTAAAATGTTTGATATCAGAGTGTCCACATGTTGAAATGTTTGATATCAGAGTGTCCACGGGCTGAAATGTTTGATATCAGAGTGTTCACGGGTTGAAATGTTTGATATCAGAGTGTTCACGGGTTGAAATGTTTGATATCAGAGTGTCCACGGGTTGAAATATTTGAGATCAGAGTGTCCACGGGCTGAAATGTTTGATATTAGAGTGTCCACGGATTGAAATGTTTGATATCAGACTGTCCACGTGTTGAAATGTTTGATATCAGAGTGTCCACGGGCTGAAATGTTTGATATCAGAGAGACAACGGGTTGAAATGTTTGATATCAGAGTGTCCACGGGTTGAAATGATTGATATCACAGTGTCCACTGGTTGAAATGTTTGATATCACAGTGTCCACGGGTTGAAATCTTTGATATCAGAGTGTCCACGGGCTGAAACGTTTGATATCAGACTGTCCACGGGCTGAAACGTTTCATATCAGAGTGTCCACGGGCTGGAATGTTTGATATCAGACTGTCCACAGGTTGACATGTTTGATATCGGACTGTCTACGGCTTGGAATGTTTGATGTCAGACTGTCCACGGGTTGAAATGTTTGATATCAGACTGTCCACGGGTTGGAATGTTTGATATCAGACTGTCCACGGGCTGAAATGTTTGATATCAGACTGTCCACAGGTTGAAATGTTTGATATCAGAGTGTCCACGGGTTGAAATATTTGATATCAGAGTGTCCACGGGTTGAAATATTTGAGATCAGAGTGTCCACGGGCTGAAATGTTTGATATCAGACTGTCCACGGGCTGAAATGTTTGATATCAGACTGTCCACGATTGAAATGTTTGATATCAGAGTGTCCACGGGCTGAACTGTTTGATATCAGAGTGTTCACGGATTGAAATGTTTGATATCAGAGAGCCCACGGGTTGGAATGTTTGATATCAGAGTGTCCACGTGTTGAAATGTTTGATATCAGACTGTCCACGGGTTGAAATGTTTAATGTCAGAGTGTCCACGGGTTGAAATGTTTAATATCAGAGTGTCCACGGGTTGAAATGTTTGATATCAGAGTGCCTACGGGTTGAAATGTTTACTATCAGACTGTCAAGGGGTTGAAATGTTTGATATCAGAGTGTCCACGGGTTGAAATGTTTGATAACAGATTGTCCATCGGTTGAAATGTTTGATATCAGAGTGTCCTCGGGTTAAAATGTTTGATATCAGAGTGTCCACGGGTTGAAATATTTGCTATCAGAGTGTTCACGGGTTGAAATGTTTGATATCAGAGTGTCCATGGGTTGTAATCTTTGATATCAGAGTGTCCACGGTTTGAAATGTTTGATATCAGACTGTCCACGGGTTGGAACTTTTGATCTCAGTGTCTCCACGGGTTGAAATGTTTGTTATCAGTGTGTCCACGGGTTGGAATGTTTGATATCAGTGTGTCCAAGTATTGAAATGTTTGATATCAGACTGTCCACGGGTTGGAATGCTTGAAATCAGACTGTCCACGGGTTGAAATGTTTGATATCAGACTGTGCATGGGTTGAAAGGTTTGATATCAGTGTGTCCACGGGTTGAAATTTTTGATATCAGAGTGCCCACGGGTTGAAATGTTTGATATCAGACTGTCCACGGGTTGAAATGTTTGATATCAGACTGTCCACGGGTTGGAATGTTTGATATCAGACTGTCCGCGGGTTGGAATGTTTGATATCAGACTGTCCACGGGCTGAAATATTTGATATCAGACTGTCCACGGGTTGAAATGTTTGATATCAGAGTGTCCACGGGTTGAAATGTTTGATATCAGACTGTCCACGGGTTGAAATGTTTGATATCAGACTGTCCATGAGTTGAAATGTGTGATATCAGAGTGTCCACGGGTTGAAATGATTGATATCAGAGTGTCCATGGGCTGAAATGTTTGATATCAGAGTGTCCACGTGTTGAAATGATTAATATCAGAGTGTCCACGTGTTGAAATGTTTGATATCAGACTGTCCATGGGTTGAAATGTGTGATATCAGAGTGTCCACGGGTTGAAATGTTTGATATGAGAGTGTCCATGGGCTGCAATGTTTGATATCAGAGTGTCCACGTGTTGAAATGATTAATATCAGAGTGTCCACGTGTTGAAATGTTTGATATCAGACTGTCCACGGGCTGAAATGTTTGATATCAGAGTGTCCGCGGGTTGAAATGTTTGATATCAGAGTATCCACGGGTTGGAATGTTTGATATCACAGTGTCCACGGGTTGGAATGTTTGATACCAGAGTGTCCATGGGCTGAAATGTTTGATATCAGAGTGTCCACGGTTTGGAATGTTTGATATCAGACTGTCCACGGGTTGGAATGTTTGATATCAGACTGTCCACGGGCTGAAACGTTTGATATCAGACTGTCCACGGGTTGAAATGTTTGATATCAGACTGTCCATGGGTTGAAAGGTGTGATATCAGAGTGTCCACGGGTTGAAATGTTTGATATCAGAGTGTCCATGGGCTGAAATGTTTGATATCAGAGTGTTCACGGGTTGAAATGTTTGATATCAGAGTATCCACGGGTTGAAATGTTTGATATCAGAGTGTCCACGTGTTGAAATGATTAATATCAGAGTGTCCACGTGTTGAAATGTTTGATATCAGACTGTCCACGGGTTGAAATGTTTAATATCAGAGTGTCCAGGGGTTGAAATGTTTAATATCAGAGTGTCCACGGGTCGAAATATTTGATATCAGAGTGTCCACGGGTTGAAATGTTTGATATCAGACTGTCAAGGGGTTGAAATGTTTGAAATCAGAGTGTCCACGGGTTGAAATGTTTGATATCAGAGTGTCCACGGGCTGAAACGTTTGATATCAGACTGTCCACGGGCTGAAACGTTTGATATCAGAGTGTCCTCGGGTTGAAATGTTTGATATCAGAGTGTCCACGGGTTGAAATATTTGATATCAGAGTGTTCACGGGTTGAAATGTTTGATATCAGAGTCTCCATGGGTTGTAATCTTTGATATCAGAGTGTCCACGGGCTGAAACGTTTGATCTCAGACTGTCCACGGGCTGAAACGTTTGATATCAGAGTGTCCACGGGCTGAAATGTTTGATATCAGACTGTCCACGGGCTGAAATGTTTGATATGAGAGTGTCCACTGGTTGAAATGATTGATATCAGAGTGTCCACGGGTTGAAATGATTGATATCAGAGTGTCCACGGGCTGAAATGTTTGATATCAGAGTGTCCACGGGTTGAAATGTTTGATATCAGACTGTCCACGGGTTGAAACGTTTGATATCAGACTGTGCATGGGGTGAAATGTTTGATATGAGAGTGTCCACGGGATGAAATGATTGATATCAGAGTGTCCACGGGTTGGAATGTTTGATATCAGAGTGTCCACGGGTTGAAATGTTTGATATCAGACTGTCCACGGGTTGAAATGTTTGATATCAGACTGTGCATGGGTTGAAATGTTTGATATCAGAGTGCCCACGGGTTGAAATGTTTGATATCAGACTGTCCACGGGTTGAAATGTTTGATATCAGTCTGTCCACAGGTTGAAATGTTTGATATCAGAGTGTCCACGGGCTGAAATGTTTGATATCAGAGGGTCCACGGGTTGAAATGTTTGATATCAGAGGGTCCACTGGTTGAAATGTTTGATATCAGACTGTCCACGGGCTGAAATGTTTGATATCAGAGTGTCCACGGATTGAAATGTTTGATATCAGAGTGTCCACGGATTGAATTGCTTGATATCAGATTATCCAGGGGTTGAAATGTTTGATATCAGATTGTCCACGGGTTGGAACGTTTGATATCAGTGTGTCCACGGGTTGGAATGTTTGATATCAGTGTGTACACGGGTTGAAATGTTTGATATCAGAGTGTCCACGGATTGAAATGCTTGATATCAGAGTATCCAGGGGATGAAATGTTTGATATCAGATTGTCCACGGGTTGGAACGTTTGATATCAGTGTGTCCACGGGTTGGAATGTTTGATATCAGTGTGTCCACGGGTTGAAATGTTTGATATCAGACTGTCCACGGGCTGAAATGTTTGATATCAGAGTGTCCACGGATTGAAATGTTTGATATCAGAGTGTCCGCGGGTTGAAATGTTTGATATCAGAGTGTCCACGGGTTGGAATGTTTGATATCAGAGTATCCACGGGTTGGAATGTTCGATATCACAGTGTCCACGAATTGGACTGTTTGATATCAGACTGTCCACGGGTGGGAATGTTTGATATCAGACTGTCCACGGGCTGAAACGTTTGATATCAGACTGTCCACGGGTTGAAATGTTTTATATCAGACTGTCCACGGGTTGGAATGTTTCATATCAGTCTGTCCACGGGTTGAAATGTTTGATATCAGAGTGTCCACGGGCTGAAATGTTTGATATCAGAGTGTCCACGGGTTGAAATGTTTGATATCAGAGGGTCCACTGGTTGAAATGTTTGATATCAGACTGTCCACGGGTGGGAATGTTTGATATCAGACTGTCCACGGGCTGAAACGTTTGATATCAGACTGTCCACGGGTTGAAATGTTTGATATCAGACTGTCCACGGGTTGAAATGTTTGATATCAGTCTGTCCACGGGTTGAAATGTTTGATATCAGAGTGTCCACGGGCTGAAATGTTTGATATCAGAGTGTCCACGGGTTGAAATGTTTGATATCAGAGGGTCCACTGGTTGAAATGTTTGATATCAGACTGTCCACGGGCTGAAATGTTTGATATCAGAGTGTCCACGGATTGAAATGTTTGATATCAGAGTGTCCACGGATTGAATTGCTTGATATCAGAGTATCCAGGGGTTGAAATGTTTGATATCAGATTGTCCACGGGTTGGAACGTTTGATATCAGTGTGTCCACGGGTTGGAATGTTTGATATCAGTGTGTACACGGGTTGAAATGTTTGATATCAGAGTGTCCACGGATTGAAATGCTTGATATCAGAGTATCCAGGGGTTGAAATGTTTGATATCAGATTGTCCACGGGTTGGAACGTTTGATATCAGTGTGTCCACGGGTTGGAATGTTTGATATCAGTGTGTCCACGGGTTGAAATGTTTGATATCAGACTGTCCACGGGCTGAAATGTTTGATATCAGAGTGTCCACGGATTGAAATGTTTGATATCAGAGTGTCCGCGGGTTGAAATGTTTGATATCAGAGTGTCCACGGGTTGGAATGTTTGATATCAGAGTATCCACGGGTTGGAATGTTTGATATCACAGTGTCCACGAATTGGACTGTTTGATATCAGACTGTCCACGGGTGGGAATGTTTGATATCAGACTGTCCACGGGCTGAAACGTTTGATATCAGACTGTCCACGGGTTGAAATGTTTGATATCAGACTGTCCACGGGTTGGAATGTTTCATATCAGACTGTCCATGGGCTGAAATGTTTGATATCAGAGAGTCCACGGGTTGAAATGTTTGATATCAGAGTGTCCATGGGTTGAAATGTTTGATATCAGACTGTCCACGGGCTGAAATGTTTGATATCAGAGTATCCAGGGGTTGAAATCTTTGATATCAGAGTGTCCTCGGATTGAAAAGCTTGATATCAGAGTATCCAGGGGTTGAAATGTTTGATATAAGACTGTCCATAGGTTGAAATGTTTGATATCAGTGTGTCCAAGGGTTGAAATGTTTGATATCAGAGTGTCCACGGGTTGGAATGTTTGATATCAGTGTGTCCACGGGCTGAAGTGTTTGATATCAGAGTATCCAGGGGTTGAAATGTTCGATATCAGTGTGTCCACGGGTTGAAATGTTTGATATAAGATTGTCCACGGGTTGGAACGTTTGATATCAGTGTGTCCACTGGTTGAAATGTTTGATATCAGAGTGTCCATGGGTTGGAATGTTTGATATCAGTGTGTCCACGTGTTGAAATGTTTGATATCAGAGTGTCCACGGGTTGAAATATTTGATATCAGAGTGTCCACGGGTTGAAATGTTTGATATCAGACTGTCCACGGGTTGAAATGTTTGATATCAGACTGTCCAAGGGTTGAAATGTTTGATATCAGAGTGTCCACGGGTTGAAACGCTTGATATCAGACTGTGCATGGGCTGAAATGTTTGATATGAGAGTGTCCACTGGTTGAAATGATTGATATCAGAGTGTCCACGGGTTGAAATGATTGATATCAGAGTGTCCACGGGCTGAAATGTTTGATATCAGAGTGTCCACGGGTTGAAATGTTTGATATCAGACTGTCCACGGGTTGAAACGTTTGATATCAGACTGTGCATGGGGTGAAATGTTTGATATGAGAGTGTCCACGGGATGAAATGATTGATATCAGAGTGTCCACGGGTTGGAATGTTTGATATCAGAGTGTCCACGGATTGAAATGTTTGATATCAGACTGTGCATGGGTTGAAATGTTTGATATCAGAGTGCCCACGGGTTGAAATGTTTGATATCAGACTGTCCACGGGTTGAAATGTTTGATATCAGTCTGTCCACGGGTTGAAATGTTTGATATCAGAGTGTCCACGGGCTGAAATGTTTGATATCAGAGTGTCCACGGGTTGAAATGTTTGATATCAGAGGGTCCACTGGTTGAAATGTTTGATATCAGACTGTCCACGGGCTGAAATGTTTGATATCAGAGTGTCCACGGATTGAAATGTTTGATATCAGAGTGTCCACGGATTGAATTGCTTGATATCAGAGTATCCAGGGGTTGAAATGTTTGATATCAGATTGTCCACGGGTTGGAACGTTTGATATCAGTGTGTCCACGGGTTGGAATGTTTGATATCAGTGTGTACACGGGTTGAAATGTTTGATATCAGAGTGTCCACGGATTGAAATGCTTGATATCAGAGTATCCAGGGGTTGAAATGTTTGATATCAGATTGTCCACGGGTTGGAACGTTTGATATCAGTGTGTCCACGGGTTGGAATGTTTGATATCAGTGTGTCCACGGGTTGAAATGTTTGGTATCAGAGTGTCCACGGTTTGGAATGCTTGAAATCAGACTGTCCACGGGTTGAAATGTTTGATATCAGACTGTGCATGGGTTGAAAGGTTTGATATCAGTGTGTCCACGGGTTGAAATGTTTGATATCAGAGTGTCCACGGGTTGAAATGTTTGATATCAGACTGTCAAGGGGTTGAAATGTTTGAAATCAGAGTGTCCACGGGTTGAAATGTTTGATATCAGAGTGTCCACGGGCTGAAACGTTTGATATCAGACTGTCCACGGGCTGAAACGTTTGATATCAGAGTGTCCTCGGGTTGAAATGTTTGATATCAGAGTGTCCACGGGTTGAAATATTTGATATCAGAGTGTTCACGGGTTGAAATGTTTGATATCAGAGTGTCCATGGGTTGTAATCTTTGATATCAGAGTGTCCACGGGCTGAAACGTTTGATCTCAGACTGTCCACGGGCTGAAACGTTTGATATCAGAGTGTCCATGGGCTGAAATGTTTGATATCAGACTGTCCACGGGCTGAAATGTTTGATATCAGAGTGTCCGCGGGTTGAAATGTTTGATATCAGACTGTCCGCGGGTTGAAATGTTTGATATCAGAGTGTCCACGGGCTAAATTGTTTGATATCAGAGTGTCCGCGGGTTGAAATGTTTGATATCAGAGTGTCCACGGGTTGGAATGTTTGATATCAGAGTATCCACGGGTTGGAATGTTTGATATCACAGTGTCCACGAATTGGACTGTTTGATATCAGACTGTCCACGGGTGGGAATGTTTGATATCAGACTGTCCACGGGCTGAAACGTTTGATATCAGACTGTCCACGGGTTGAAATGTTTGATATCAGACTGTCCACGGGTTGGAATGTTTCATATCAGACTGTCCATGGGCTGAAATGTTTGATATCAGAGAGTCCACGGGTTGAAATGTTTGATATCAGAGTGTCCATGGGTTGAAATGTTTGATATCAGACTGTCCACGGGCTGAAATGTTTGATATCAGAGTATCCAGGGGTTGAAATCTTTGATATCAGAGTGTCCTCGGATTGAAAAGCTTGATATCAGAGTATCCAGGGGTTGAAATGTTTGATATAAGACTGTCCATGGGTTGAAATGTTTGATATCAGTGTGTCCAAGGGTTGAAATGTTTGATATCAGACTGTGCATGGGTTGAAATGTTTGATATCAGAGTGCCCACAGGTTGAAATGTTTGATATCAGACTGTCCACGGGTTGAAATGTTTGATATCAGTCTGTCCACGGGTTGAAATGTTTGATATCAGACTGTCCACGGGCTGAAATGTTTGATATCAGAGTGTCCACGGGTTGAAATGTTTGATATCAGAGGGTCCACGGGTTGAAATGTTTGATATCAGACTGTCAACGGGCTGAAATGTTTGATATCAGAGTGTCCACGGATTGAAATGTTTGATATCAGAGTGTCCACGGATTGAATTGCTTGATATCAGAGTATCCAGGGGTTGAATTGTTTGATATCAGATTGTCCACGGGTTGGAACGTTTGATATCAGACTGTCCACGGGTTGGAACTTTTGATCTCAGTGTCTCCACGGGTTGAAATGTTTGATATCAGTGTGTCCACGGGTTGGAATGTTTGATATCAGTGTGTCCAAGTGTTGAAATGTTTGATATCAGACTGTCCACGGGTTGGAATGCTTGAAATCAGACTGTCCACGGGTTGAAATGTTTGATATCAGACTGTGCATGGGTTGAAACGTTTGATATCAGTGTGTCCACGGGTTGAAATTTTTGATATCAGAGTGCCCACGGGTTGAAATGTTTGATATCAGACTGTCCACGGGTTGAAATGTTTGATATCAGACTGTCCACGGGTTGGAATGATTGATATCAGACTGTCCGCGGGTTGGAATGTTTGATATCAGACTGTCCACGGGCTGAAATATTTGATATCAGACTGTCCACGGGTTGAAATGTTTGATATCAGAGTGTCCACGGGTTGAAATGTTTGATATCAGACTGTCCACGGGTTGAAATGTTTGATATCAGACTGTCCATGGGTTGAAATGTGTGATATCAGAGTGTCCACGGGTTGAAATGATTGATATCAGAGTGTCCATGGGCTGAAATGTTTGATATCAGAGTGTCCACGTGTTGAAATGATTAATATCAGAGTGTCCACGTGTTGAAATGTTTGATATCAGACTGTCCATGGGTTGAAATGTGTGATATCAGAGTGTCCATGGGTTGAAATGATTGATATCAGAGTGTCCATGGGCTGCAATGTTTGATATCAGAGTGTCCTCGGATTGAAAAGCTTGATATCAGAGTATCCAGGGGTTGAAATGTGTGATATAAGACTGTCCACGGGTTGAAATGTTTGATATCAGTGTGTCCAAGGGTTGAAATGTTTGATATCAGAGTGTCCACGGGTTGGAATGTTTGATATCAGTGTGTCCACGGGTTGAAATGTTTGATATCAGAGTGTCCACGGGTTGGAATGTTTGATATCAGTGTGTCCACGGGTTGAAATGTTTGATATAAGATTGTCCAGGGGTTGGATCGTTTGATATCAGTGTGTCCACTGGTTGAAATGTTTGATATCAGAGTGTCCACGGGTTGGAATGTTTGATATCAGTGTGTCCACGTGTTGAAATGTTTGATATCAGAGTGTCCACGGGTTGAAATATTTGATATCAGAGTGTCCACGGGTTGAAATGTTTGATATCAGACTGTGCATGGGTTGAAAGGTTTGATATCAGTGTGTCCACGGGTTGAAATTTTTGATATCAGAGTGCCCACGGGTTGAAATGTTTGATATCAGACTGTCCACGGGTTGAAATGTTTGATATCAGACTGTCCACGGGTTGGAATGTTTGATATCAGACTGTCCGCGGGTTGGAATGTTTGATATCAGACTGTCCACGGGCTGAAATATTTGATATCAGACTGTCCACGGGTTGAAATGTTTGATATCAGAGTGTCCACGGGTTGAAATGTTTGATATCAGACTGTCCACGGGTTGAAATGTTTGATATCAGACTGTCCATGGGTTGAAATGTGTGATATCAGAGTGTCCACGGGTTGAAATGATTGATATCAGAGTGTCCATGTGCTGAAATGTTTGATATCAGAGTGTCCACGTGTTGAAATGATTAATATCAGAGTGTCCACGTGTTGAAATGTTTGGTATCAGACTGTCCATGGGTTGAAATGTGTGATATCAGAGTGTCCACGGGTTGAAATGATTGATATCAGAGTGTCCATGGGCTGCAATGTTTGATATCAGAGTGTACTCGGATTGAAAAGCTTGATATCAGAGTATCCAGGGGTTGAAATGTTTGATATAAGACTGTCCACGGGTTGAAATGTTTGATATCAGTGTGTCCAAGGGTTGAAATGTTTGATATCAGAGTGTCCACGGGTTGGAATGTTTGATATCAGAGTGTCCACGGGTTGGAATGTTTGATATCAGTGTGTCCACGGGTTGAAATGTTTGATATAAGATTGTCCAGGGGTTGGAACGTTTGATATCAGTGTGTCCACTGGTTGAAATGTTTGATATCAGAGTGTCCACGGGTTGGAATGTTTGATATCAGTGTGTCCACGTGTTGAAATGTTTGATATCAGAGTGTCCACGGGTTGAAATATTTGATATCAGAGTGTCCACGGGTTGAAATGTTTGATATCAGACTGCCCACGGGTTGAAATGTTTGATATCAGACTGTCCATGGGTTGAAATGTTTGATATCAGAGTGTCCACGGGTTGAAACGTTTGATATCAGACTGTGCATCGGGTGAAATGTTTGATATGAGAGTGTCCACGGGTTGAAATGATTGATATCAGAGTGTCCACGGGTTGAAATGATTGATATCAGAGTGTCCACGGGCTGAAATGTTTGATATCAGAGTGTCCACGGGTTGAAATGTTTGATATCAGACTGTCCACGGGTTGAAACGTTTGATATCAGACTGTGCATGGGGTGAAATGTTTGATATGAGAGTGTCCACGGGATGAAATGATTGATATCAGAGTGTCCACGGGTTGGAATGTTTGATATCAGAGTGTCCACGGGTTGAAATGTTTGATATCAGACTGTGCATGGGTTGAAATGTTTGATATCAGAGTGCCCACAGGTTGAAATGTTTGATATCAGACTGTCCACGGGTTGAAATATTTGATATCAGTCTGTCCACGGGTTGAAATGTTTGATATCAGACTGTCCACGGGCTGAAATGTTTGATATCAGAGTGTCCACGGGTTGAAATGTTTGATATCAGAGGGTCCACGGGTTGAAATGTTTGATATCAGAATGTCAACGGGCTGAAATGTTTGATATCAGAGTGTCCACGGATTGAAATGTTTGATATCAGAGTGTCCACGGATTGAATTGCTTGATATCAGAGTATCCAGGGGTTGAATTGTTTGATATCAGATTGTCCACGGGTTGGAACGTTTGATATCAGTGTGTCCACGGGTTGGAATGTTTGATATCAGTGTGTACACGGGTTGAAATGTTTGATATCAGAGTGTCCACGGATTGAAATGCTTGATATCAGAGTATCCAGGGGTTGAAATGTTTGATATCAGATTGTCCACGGGTTGGAACGTTTGATATCAGTGTGTCCACGGGTTGGAATGTTTGATATCAGTGTGTCCACGGGTTGAAATGTTTGGTATCAGAGTGTCCACGGATTGGAATGCTTGAAATCAGACTGTCCACGGGTTGAAATGTTTGATATCAGACTGTGCATGGGTTGAAAGGTTTGATATCAGTGTGTCCACGGGTTGAAATGTTTGATATCAGAGTGCCCACGGGTTGAAATTTTGATATCAGACTGTCCACGGGTTGAAATGTTTGATATCAGACTGTCCACGGGTTGAAATGTTTGATATCAGACTGTCCACGGGTTGAAATGTTTGATATCAGAGTGTCGACGGGCTGAACTGTTTGATATCAGAGTGTCCACGGCTTGGAATGTTTGATATCAGACTGTCCACGGGTTGGAATGTTTGATACCAGACTGTCCACGGGTTGGAATGTTTGATATTAGAGTGTCCACGGGTTGGAATGTTTGATATCACACTGTCCACGGGCTGAAATATTTGATATCAGACTGTCCACGGGTTGAAATGTTTGATATCAGAGTGTCCACGGGTTGAAATGTTTGATATCAGAGTCTCCACGGGTTGAAATGTTTGATATCAGACTGTCCACGGGTTGAAATGTTTGATATCAGACTGTCCATGGGTTGAAAGGTGTGATATCAGAGTGTCCACGGGTTGAAATGTTTGATATCAGAGTGTCCATGGGCTGAAATGTTTGATATCAGAGTGTTCACCGGTTGAAATGTTTGATTTCAGAGTGTCCACGTGTTGAAATGATTAATATCAGAGTGTCCACGTGTTGAATTGTTTGATATCAGACTGTCCACGGGTTGAAATGTTTAATATCAGAGTGTCCACGGGTTGAAATGTTTAATATCAGAGTGTCCACGGGTTGAAATGTTTGATATCAGTCTGTCAAGGGGTTGAAATGTTTGATATCAGAGTGTCGACGGGCTGAAACGTTTGATATCAGACTGTCCACGGGCTGAAACGTTTGATATCAGAGTGTCCTCGGGTTGAAATGTTTGATATCAGACTGTCCACAGGCTGAAATGTTTGATATCAGAGTGTCCGCCGGTTGAAATGTTTGATATCAGACTGTCCGCGGGTTGAAATGTTTGATATCACAGTGTCCACGGGCTAAATTGTTTGATATCAGAGTGTCCACGGGTTGAAATGTTTGATATCAGAGTGTCCACGGGTTGGAATGTTTGATATCAGAGTATCCACGGGTTGGAATGTTTGATATCAGACTGTCCACGGGTTGGAATGTTTGATATCAGACTGTCCACGAGCTGAAACGTTTGATATCAGACTGTCCACAGGTTGAAATGTTTGATATCAGAGTGTCCATGGGTTGGAATGTTTGATATCAGACTGTCCACGGATTGAAAAGTTTGATATCAGAGTGTCCACGGGCTGAAGTGTTTGATATCAGAGTATCCAGGGGTTGAAATGTTTGATATAAGACTGTCCATGGTTGGAATGTTTGATATCAGACTGTCCACGGGTTGGAATGTTTGATATCAGTGTGTCCACGGGTTGAAATGTTTGATTTCAGAGTGTCCACGGGTTGGAATGTTTGATATCAGTGTGTCCACGGGTTGAAATGTTTGATATCAGAGTGTCCACGGGTTGGAATATTTGATATCAGTGTGTCCACGGGTTGAAATGTTTGATATCAGACTGTCCACGGGTTGGAATGCTTGAAATCAGACTGTCCACGGGTTGAAATGTTTGATATCAGACTGTGCATGGGTTGAAATGTTTGATATCAGAGTGTCCATGGGCTGAAATGTTTGATATCAGAGTGTTCACGGATTGAAATGTTTGATATCAGAGAGCCCACGGGTTGGAATGTTTGATATCAGAGTGTCCACGTGTTGAAATGTTTGATATCAGACTGTCCACGGGTTGAAATGTTTAATGTCAGAGTGTCCACGGGTTGAAATGTTTAATATCAGAGTGTCCACGGGTTGAAATGTTTGATATCAGAGTACCTACGGGTTGAAATGTTTACTATCAGACTGTCAAGGGGTTGAAATGATTGATATCAGAGTGTCCACGGGTTGAAATGTTTGATAACAGATTGTCCACAGGTTGAAATGTTTGATATCAGAGTGTCCATGGGTTGGAATGTTTGATATCAGACTGTCCACGGATTGAAAAGTTTGATATCAGAGTGTCCACGGGCTGAAGTGTTTGATATCAGAGTATCCAGGGGTTGAAATGTTTGATATAAGACTGTCCACGGTTTGAAATGTTTGATATCAGACTGTCCACGGGTTGGAATGTTTGATATCAGTGTGTCCACGGGTTGAAATGTTTGATATCAGAGTGTCCACGGGTTGGAATGTTTGATATCAGTGTGTCCACGGGTTGAAATGTTTGATATCAGAGTGTCCACGGGTTGGAATATTTGATATCAGTGTGTCCACGGGTTGAAATGTTTGATATCAGACTGTCCACGGGTTGGAATGCTTGAAATCAGACTGTCCACGGGTTGAAATGTTTGATATCAGACTGTGCATGGGTTGAAATGTTTGATATCAGAGTGTCCATGGGCTGAAATGTTTGATATCAGAGTGTTCACGGATTGAAATGTTTGATATCAGAGAGCCCACGGGTTGGAATGTTTGATATCAGAGTGTCCACGTGTTGAAATGTTTGATATCAGACTGTCCACGGGTTGAAATGTTTAATGTCAGAGTGTCCACGGGTTGAAATGTTTAATATCAGAGTGTCCACGGGTTGAAATGTTTGATATCAGAGTGCCTACGGGTTGAAATGTTTACTATCAGACTGTCAAGGGGTTGAAATGTTTGATATCAGAGTGTCCACGGGTTGAAATGTTTGATAACAGATTGTCCATCGGTTGAAATGTTTGATATCAGAGTGTCCTCGGGTTAAAATGTTTGATATCAGAGTGTCCACGGGTTGAAATATTTGCTATCAGAGTGTTCACGGGTTGAAATGTTTGATATCAGAGTGTCCATGGGTTGTAATCTTTGATATCAGAGTGTCCACGGTTTGAAATGTTTGATATCAGACTGTCCACGGGTTGGAACTTTTGATCTCAGTGTCTCCACGGGTTGAAATGTTTGTTATCAGTGTGTCCACGGGTTGGAATGTTTGATATCAGTGTGTCCAAGTATTGAAATGTTTGATATCAGACTGTCCACGGGTTGGAATGCTTGAAATCAGACTGTCCACGGGTTGAAATGTTTGATATCAGACTGTGCATGGGTTGAAAGGTTTGATATCAGTGTGTCCACGGGTTGAAATTTTTGATATCAGAGTGCCCACGGGTTGAAATGTTTGATATCAGACTGTCCACGGGTTGAAATGTTTGATATCAGACTGTCCACGGGTTGGAATGTTTGATATCAGACTGTCCGCGGGTTGGAATGTTTGATATCAGACTGTCCACGGGCTGAAATATTTGATATCAGACTGTCCACGGGTTGAAATGTTTGATATCAGAGTGTCCACGGGTTGAAATGTTTGATATCAGACTGTCCACGGGTTGAAATGTTTGATATCAGACTGTCCATGAGTTGAAATGTGTGATATCAGAGTGTCCACGGGTTGAAATGATTGATATCAGAGTGTCCATGGGCTGAAATGTTTGATATCAGAGTGTCCACGTGTTGAAATGATTAATATCAGAGTGTCCACGTGTTGAAATGTTTGATATCAGACTGTCCATGGGTTGAAATGTGTGATATCAGAGTGTCCACGGGTTGAAATGTTTGATATGAGAGTGTCCATGGGCTGCAATGTTTGATATCAGAGTGTCCACGTGTTGAAATGATTAATATCAGAGTGTCCACGTGTTGAAATGTTTGATATCAGACTGTCCACGGGCTGAAATGTTTGATATCAGAGTGTCCGCGGGTTGAAATGTTTGATATCAGAGTATCCACGGGTTGGAATGTTTGATATCACAGTGTCCACGGGTTGGAATGTTTGATACCAGAGTGTCCATGGGCTGAAATGTTTGATATCAGAGTGTCCACGGTTTGGAATGTTTGATATCAGACTGTCCACGGGTTGGAATGTTTGATATCAGACTGTCCACGGGCTGAAACGTTTGATATCAGACTGTCCACGGGTTGAAATGTTTGATATCAGACTGTCCATGGGTTGAAAGGTGTGATATCAGAGTGTCCACGGGTTGAAATGTTTGATATCAGAGTGTCCATGGGCTGAAATGTTTGATATCAGAGTGTTCACGGGTTGAAATGTTTGATATCAGAGTATCCACGGGTTGAAATGTTTGATATCAGAGTGTCCACGTGTTGAAATGATTAATATCAGAGTGTCCACGTGTTGAAATGTTTGATATCAGACTGTCCACGGGTTGAAATGTTTAATATCAGAGTGTCCAGGGGTTGAAATGTTTAATATCAGAGTGTCCACGGGTCGAAATATTTGATATCAGAGTGTCCACGGGTTGAAATGTTTGATATCAGACTGTCAAGGGGTTGAAATGTTTGAAATCAGAGTGTCCACGGGTTGAAATGTTTGATATCAGAGTGTCCACGGGCTGAAACGTTTGATATCAGACTGTCCACGGGCTGAAACGTTTGATATCAGAGTGTCCTCGGGTTGAAATGTTTGATATCAGAGTGTCCACGGGTTGAAATATTTGATATCAGAGTGTTCACGGGTTGAAATGTTTGATATCAGAGTCTCCATGGGTTGTAATCTTTGATATCAGAGTGTCCACGGGCTGAAACGTTTGATCTCAGACTGTCCACGGGCTGAAACGTTTGATATCAGAGTGTCCACGGGCTGAAATGTTTGATATCAGACTGTCCACGGGCTGAAATGTTTGATATGAGAGTGTCCACTGGTTGAAATGATTGATATCAGAGTGTCCACGGGTTGAAATGATTGATATCAGAGTGTCCACGGGCTGAAATGTTTGATATCAGAGTGTCCACGGGTTGAAATGTTTGATATCAGACTGTCCACGGGTTGAAACGTTTGATATCAGACTGTGCATGGGGTGAAATGTTTGATATGAGAGTGTCCACGGGATGAAATGATTGATATCAGAGTGTCCACGGGTTGGAATGTTTGATATCAGAGTGTCCACGGGTTGAAATGTTTGATATCAGACTGTGCATGGGTTGAAATGTTTGATATCAGAGTGCCCACGGGTTGAAATGTTTGATATCAGACTGTCCACGGGTTGAAATGTTTGATATCAGTCTGTCCACAGGTTGAAATGTTTGATATCAGAGTGTCCACGGGCTGAAATGTTTGATATCAGAGGGTCCACGGGTTGAAATGTTTGATATCAGAGGGTCCACTGGTTGAAATGTTTGATATCAGACTGTCCACGGGCTGAAATGTTTGATATCAGAGTGTCCACGGATTGAAATGTTTGATATCAGAGTGTCCACGGATTGAATTGCTTGATATCAGAGTATCCAGGGGTTGAAATGTTTGATATCAGATTGTCCACGGGTTGGAACGTTTGATATCAGTGTGTCCACGGGTTGGAATGTTTGATATCAGTGTGTACACGGGTTGAAATGTTTGATATCAGAGTGTCCACGGATTGAAATGCTTGATATCAGAGTATCCAGGGGATGAAATGTTTGATATCAGATTGTCCACGGGTTGGAACGTTTGATATCAGTGTGTCCACGGGTTGGAATGTTTGATATCAGTGTGTCCACGGGTTGAAATGTTTGATATCAGACTGTCCACGGGCTGAAATGTTTGATATCAGAGTGTCCACGGATTGAAATGTTTGATATCAGAGTGTCCGCGGGTTGAAATGTTTGATATCAGAGTGTCCACGGGTTGGAATGTTTGATATCAGAGTATCCACGGGTTGGAATGTTCGATATCACAGTGTCCACGAATTGGACTGTTTGATATCAGACTGTCCACGGGTGGGAATGTTTGATATCAGACTGTCCACGGGCTGAAACGTTTGATATCAGACTGTCCACGGGTTGAAATGTTTTATATCAGACTGTCCACGGGTTGGAATGTTTCATATCAGTCTGTCCACGGGTTGAAATGTTTGATATCAGAGTGTCCACGGGCTGAAATGTTTGATATCAGAGTGTCCACGGGTTGAAATGTTTGATATCAGAGGGTCCACTGGTTGAAATGTTTGATATCAGACTGTCCACGGGTGGGAATGTTTGATATCAGACTGTCCACGGGCTGAAACGTTTGATATCAGACTGTCCACGGGTTGAAATGTTTGATATCAGACTGTCCACGGGTTGAAATGTTTGATATCAGTCTGTCCACGGGTTGAAATGTTTGATATCAGAGTGTCCACGGGCTGAAATGTTTGATATCAGAGTGTCCACGGGTTGAAATGTTTGATATCAGAGGGTCCACTGGTTGAAATGTTTGATATCAGACTGTCCACGGGCTGAAATGTTTGATATCAGAGTGTCCACGGATTGAAATGTTTGATATCAGAGTGTCCACGGATTGAATTGCTTGATATCAGAGTATCCAGGGGTTGAAATGTTTGATATCAGATTGTCCACGGGTTGGAACGTTTGATATCAGTGTGTCCACGGGTTGGAATGTTTGATATCAGTGTGTACACGGGTTGAAATGTTTGATATCAGAGTGTCCACGGATTGAAATGCTTGATATCAGAGTATCCAGGGGTTGAAATGTTTGATATCAGATTGTCCACGGGTTGGAACGTTTGATATCAGTGTGTCCACGGGTTGGAATGTTTGATATCAGTGTGTCCACGGGTTGAAATGTTTGATATCAGACTGTCCACGGGCTGAAATGTTTGATATCAGAGTGTCCACGGATTGAAATGTTTGATATCAGAGTGTCCGCGGGTTGAAATGTTTGATATCAGAGTGTCCACGGGTTGGAATGTTTGATATCAGAGTATCCACGGGTTGGAATGTTTGATATCACAGTGTCCACGAATTGGACTGTTTGATATCAGACTGTCCACGGGTGGGAATGTTTGATATCAGACTGTCCACGGGCTGAAACGTTTGATATCAGACTGTCCACGGGTTGAAATGTTTGATATCAGACTGTCCACGGGTTGGAATGTTTCATATCAGACTGTCCATGGGCTGAAATGTTTGATATCAGAGAGTCCACGGGTTGAAATGTTTGATATCAGAGTGTCCATGGGTTGAAATGTTTGATATCAGACTGTCCACGGGCTGAAATGTTTGATATCAGAGTATCCAGGGGTTGAAATCTTTGATATCAGAGTGTCCTCGGATTGAAAAGCTTGATATCAGAGTATCCAGGGGTTGAAATGTTTGATATAAGACTGTCCATAGGTTGAAATGTTTGATATCAGTGTGTCCAAGGGTTGAAATGTTTGATATCAGAGTGTCCACGGGTTGGAATGTTTGATATCAGTGTGTCCACGGGCTGAAGTGTTTGATATCAGAGTATCCAGGGGTTGAAATGTTCGATATCAGTGTGTCCACGGGTTGAAATGTTTGATATAAGATTGTCCACGGGTTGGAACGTTTGATATCAGTGTGTCCACTGGTTGAAATGTTTGATATCAGAGTGTCCATGGGTTGGAATGTTTGATATCAGTGTGTCCACGTGTTGAAATGTTTGATATCAGAGTGTCCACGGGTTGAAATATTTGATATCAGAGTGTCCACGGGTTGAAATGTTTGATATCAGACTGTCCACGGGTTGAAATGTTTGATATCAGACTGTCCAAGGGTTGAAATGTTTGATATCAGAGTGTCCACGGGTTGAAACGCTTGATATCAGACTGTGCATGGGCTGAAATGTTTGATATGAGAGTGTCCACTGGTTGAAATGATTGATATCAGAGTGTCCACGGGTTGAAATGATTGATATCAGAGTGTCCACGGGCTGAAATGTTTGATATCAGAGTGTCCACGGGTTGAAATGTTTGATATCAGACTGTCCACGGGTTGAAACGTTTGATATCAGACTGTGCATGGGGTGAAATGTTTGATATGAGAGTGTCCACGGGATGAAATGATTGATATCAGAGTGTCCACGGGTTGGAATGTTTGATATCAGAGTGTCCACGGATTGAAATGTTTGATATCAGACTGTGCATGGGTTGAAATGTTTGATATCAGAGTGCCCACGGGTTGAAATGTTTGATATCAGACTGTCCACGGGTTGAAATGTTTGATATCAGTCTGTCCACGGGTTGAAATGTTTGATATCAGAGTGTCCACGGGCTGAAATGTTTGATATCAGAGTGTCCACGGGTTGAAATGTTTGATATCAGAGGGTCCACTGGTTGAAATGTTTGATATCAGACTGTCCACGGGCTGAAATGTTTGATATCAGAGTGTCCACGGATTGAAATGTTTGATATCAGAGTGTCCACGGATTGAATTGCTTGATATCAGAGTATCCAGGGGTTGAAATGTTTGATATCAGATTGTCCACGGGTTGGAACGTTTGATATCAGTGTGTCCACGGGTTGGAATGTTTGATAGCAGTGTGTACACGGGTTGAAATGTTTGATATCAGAGTGTCCACGGATTGAAATGCTTGATATCAGAGTATCCAGGGGTTGAAATGTTTGATATCAGATTGTCCACGGGTTGGAACGTTTGATATCAGTGTGTCCACGGGTTGGAATGTTTGATATCAGTGTGTCCACGGGTTGAAATGTTTGGTATCAGAGTGTCCACGGTTTGGAATGCTTGAAATCAGACTGTCCACGGGTTGAAATGTTTGATATCAGACTGTGCATGGGTTGAAAGGTTTGATATCAGTGTGTCCACGGGTTGAAATGTTTGATATCAGAGTGTCCACGGGTTGAAATGTTTGATATCAGACTGTCAAGGGGTTGAAATGTTTGAAATCAGAGTGTCCACGGGTTGAAATGTTTGATATCAGAGTGTCCACGGGCTGAAACGTTTGATATCAGACTGTCCACGGGCTGAAACGTTTGATATCAGAGTGTCCTCGGGTTGAAATGTTTGATATCAGAGTGTCCACGGGTTGAAATATTTGATATCAGAGTGTTCACGGGTTGAAATGTTTGATATCAGAGTGTCCATGGGTTGTAATCTTTGATATCAGAGTGTCCACGGGCTGAAACGTTTGATCTCAGACTGTCCACGGGCTGAAACGTTTGATATCAGAGTGTCCATGGGCTGAAATGTTTGATATCAGACTGTCCACGGGCTGAAATGTTTGATATCAGAGTGTCCGCGGGTTGAAATGTTTGATATCAGACTGTCCGCGGGTTGAAATGTTTGATATCAGAGTGTCCACGGGCTAAATTGTTTGATATCAGAGTGTCCGCGGGTTGAAATGTTTGATATCAGAGTGTCCACGGGTTGGAATGTTTGATATCAGAGTATCCACGGGTTGGAATGTTTGATATCACAGTGTCCACGAATTGGACTGTTTGATATCAGACTGTCCACGGGTGGGAATGTTTGATATCAGACTGTCCACGGGCTGAAACGTTTGATATCAGACTGTCCACGGGTTGAAATGTTTGATATCAGACTGTCCACGGGTTGGAATGTTTCATATCAGACTGTCCATGGGCTGAAATGTTTGATATCAGAGAGTCCACGGGTTGAAATGTTTGATATCAGAGTGTCCATGGGTTGAAATGTTTGATATCAGACTGTCCACGGGCTGAAATGTTTGATATCAGAGTATCCAGGGGTTGAAATCTTTGATATCAGAGAGTCCTCGGATTGAAAAGCTTGATATCAGAGTATCCAGGGGTTGAAATGTTTGATATAAGACTGTCCATGGGTTGAAATGTTTGATATCAGTGTGTCCAAGGGTTGAAATGTTTGATATCAGAGTGTCCACGGGTTGGAATGTTTGATATCAGTGTGTCCACGGGTTGAAATGTTTGATATCAGAGTGTCCACGGGTTGGAATGTTTGATATCAGTGTGTCCACGGGTTGAAATGTTTGATATAAGATTGTCCACGGGTTGGAACGTTTGATATCAGTGTGTCCACTGGTTGAAATGTTTGATATCAGAGTGTCCACGGGTTGGAATGTTTGATATCAGTGTGTCCACGTGTTGAAATGTTTGATATCAGAGTGTCCACGGGTTGAAATATTTGATATCAGAGTGTCCACGGGTTGAAATGTTTGATATCAGACTGTCCACGGGTTGAAATGTTTGATATCAGACTGTCCAAGGGTTGAAATGTTTGATATCAGAGTGTCCACGGGTTGAAACGCTTGATATCAGACTGTGCATGGGCTGAAATGTTTGATATGAGAGTGTCCACTGGTTGAAATGATTGATATCAGAGTGTCCACGGGCTGAAATGTTTGATATCAGAGTGTCCACGGGTTGAAATGTTTGATATCAGACTGTCCACGGGTTGAAACGTTTGATATCAGACTGTGCATGGGGTGAAATGTTTGATATGAGAGTGTCCACGGGATGAAATGATTGATATCAGAGTGTCCACGGGTTGGAATGTTTGATATCAGAGTGTCCACGGGTTGAAATGTTTGATATCAGACTGTGCATGGGTTGAAATGTTTGATATCAGAGTGCCCACGGGTTGAAATGTTTGATATCAGACTGTCCACGGGTTGAAATGTTTGATATCAGTCTGTCCACGGGTTGAAATGTTTGATATCAGAGTGTCCACGGGCTGAAATGTTTGATATCAGAGTGTCCACGGGTTGAAATGTTTGATATCAGAGGGTCCACTGGTTGAAATGTTTGATATCAGACTGTCCACGGGCTGAAATGTTTGATATCAGAGTGTCCACGGATTGAAATGTTTGATATCAGAGTGTCCACGGATTGAATTGCTTGATATCAGAGTATCCAGGGGTTGAAATGTTTGATATCAGATTGTCCACGGGTTGGAACGTTTGATATCAGTGTGTCCACGGGTTGGAATGTTTGATATCAGTGTGTACACGGGTTGAAATGTTTGATATCAGAGTGTCCACGGATTGAAATGCTTGATATCAGAGTATCCAGGGGTTGAAATGTTTGATATCAGATTGTCCACGGGTTGGAACGTTTGATATCAGTGTGTCCACGGGTTGGAATGTTTGATATCAGTGTGTCCACGGGTTGAAATGTTTGGTATCAGAGTGTCCACGGTTTGGAATGCTTGAAATCAGACTGTCCACGGGTTGAAATGTTTGATATCAGACTGTGCATGGGTTGAAAGGTTTGATATCAGTGTGTCCACGGGTTGAAATGTTTGATATCAGAGTGCCCACGGGTTGAAATGTTTGATATCAGACTGTCCACGGGTTGAAATGTTTGATATCAGTCTGTCCACGGGTTGAAATGTTTGATATCAGAGTGTCGACGGGCTGAACTGTTTGATATCAGAGTGTCCACGGCTTGGAATGTTTGATATCAGACTGTCCACGGGTTGGAATGTTTGATACCAGACTGTCCACGGGTTGGAATGTTTGATATTAGAGTGTCCACGGGTTGGAATGTTTGATATCACACTGTCCACGGGCTGAAATATTTTATATCAGACTGTCCACGGGTTGAAATGTTTGATATCAGAGTGTCCACGGGTTGAAATGTTTGATATCAGAGTGTCCACGGGTTGAAATGTTTGATATCAGACTGTCCACGGGTTGAAATGTTTGATATCAGACTGTCCATGCGTTGAAAGGTGTGATATCAGAGTGTCCACGGGTTGAAATGTTTGATATCAGAGTGTCCATGGGCTGAAATGTTTGATATCAGAGTGTTCACCGGTTGAAATGTTTGATTTCAGAGTGTCCACGTGTTGAAATGATTAATATCAGAGTGTCCACGTGTTGAATTGTTTGATATCAGACTGTCCACGGGTTGAAATGTTTAATATCAGAGTGTCCACGGGTTGAAATGTTTAATATCAGAGTGTCCACGGGTTGAAATGTTTGATATCAGTCTGTCAAGGGGTTGAAATGTTTGATATCAGAGTGTCGACGGGCTGAAACGTTTGATATCAGACTGTCCACGGGCTGAAACGTTTGATATCAGAGTATCCTCGGGTTGAAATGTTTGATATCAGACTGTCCACAGGCTGAAATGTTTGATATCAGAGTGTCCGCCGGTTGAAATGTTTGATATCAGACTGTCCGCGGGTTGAAATGTTTGATATCACAGTGTCCACGGGCTAAATTGTTTGATATCAGAGTGTCCACGGGTTGAAATGTTTGATATCAGAGTGTCCACGGGTTGGAATGTTTGATATCAGAGTATCCACGGGTTGGAATGTTTGATATCAGACTGTCCACGGGTTGGAATGTTTGATATCAGACTGTCCACGAGCTGAAACGTTTGATATCAGACTGTCCACAGGTTGAAATGTTTGATATCAGAGTGTCCATGGGTTGGAATGTTTGATATCAGACTGTCCACGGATTGAAAAGTTTGATATCAGAGTGTCCACGGGCTGAAGTGTTTGATATCAGAGTATCCAGGGGTTGAAATGTTTGATATAAGACTGTCCACGGTTTGAAATGTTTGATATCAGACTGTCCACGGGTTGGAATGTTTGATATCAGTGTGTCCACGGGTTGAAATGTTTGATATCAGAGTGTCCACGGGTTGGAATGTTTGATATCAGTGTGTCCACGGGTTGAAATGTTTGATATCAGAGTGTCCACGGGTTGGAATATTTGATATCAGTGTGTCCACGGGTTGAAATGTTTGATATCAGACTGTCCACGTGTTGGAATGCTTGAAATCAGACTGTCCACGGGTTGAAATGTTTGGTATCAGACTGTGCATGGGTTGAAATGTTTGATATCAGACTGTCCACGGGTTGAAATGTTTGATATCAGACTGTCCTTGGGTTGAAATGTGTGATATCAGAGTGTCCACGGGTTGAAATGTTTGATATCAGAGTGTCCATGGGCTGAAATGTTTGATATCAGAGTGTTCACGGATTGAAATGTTTGATATCAGAGAGTCCACGGGTTGGAATGTTTGATATCAGAGTGTCCACGTGTTGAAATGTTTGATATCAGACTGTCCACGGGTTGAAATGTTTAATGTCAGAGTGTCCACGGGTTGAAATGTTTAATATCAGAGTGTCCACGGGTTGAAATGTTTGATATCAGAGTGCCTACGGGTTGAAATGTTTACTATCAGACTGTCAAGGGGTTGAAATGTTTGATATCAGAGTGTCCACGGGTTGAAATGTTTGATAACAGATTGTCCATCGGTTGAAATGTTTGATATCAGAGTGTCCTCGGGTTAAAATGTTTGATATCAGAGTGTCCACGGGTTGAAATATTTGCTATCAGAGTGTTCACGGGTTGAAATGTTTGATATCAGAGTGTCCATGGGTTGTAATCTTTGATATCAGAGTGTCCACGGGTTGAAATGTTTGATATCAGACTGTCCACGGGTTGGAACTTTTGATCTCAGTGTCTCCACGGGTTGAAATGTTTGATATCAGTGTGTCCACGGGTTGGGATGTTTGATATCAGTGTGTCCAAGTGTTGAAATGTTTGATATCAGACTGTCCACGGGTTGGAATGCTTGAAATCAGACTGTCCACGGGTTGAAATGTTTGATATCAGACTGTGCATGGGTTGAAAGGTTTGATATCAGTGTGTCCACGGGTTGAAATTTTTGATATCAGAGTGCCCACGGGTTGAAATGTTTGATATCAGACTGTCCACGGGTTGAAATGTTTGATATCAGACTGTCCACGGGTTGGAATGTTTGATATCAGACTGTCCGCGGGTTGGAATGTTTGATATCAGACTGTCCACGGGCTGAAATATTTGATATCAGACTGTCCACGGGTTGAAATGTTTGATATCAGAGTGTCCACGGGTTGAAATGTTTGATATCAGACTGTCCACGGGTTGAAATGTTTGCTATCAGACTGTCCATGGGTTGAAATGTGTGATATCAGAGTGTCCACGGGTTGAAATGATTGATATCAGAGTGTCCATGGGCTGAAATGTTTGATATCAGAGTGTCCACGTGTTGAAATGATTAATATCAGAGTGTCCACGTGTTGAAATGTTTGATATCAGACTGTCCATGGGTTGAAATGTGTGATATCAGAGTGTCCACGGGTTGAAATGATTGATATCAGAGTGTCCATGGGCTGCAATGTTTGATATCAGAGTGTCCACGTGTTGAAATGATTAATATCAGAGTGTCCACGTGTTGAAATGTTTGATATCAGACTGTCCACGGGCTGAAATGTTTGATATCAGAGTGTCCGCGGGTTGAAATGTTTGATATCAGAGTATCCACGGGTTGGAATGTTTGATATCACAGTGTCCACGGGTTGGAATGTTTGATATCAGAGTGTCCACGGGCTGAAATGTTTGATATCAGAGTGTCCACGGTTTGGAATGTTTGATATCAGACTGTCCACGGGTTGGAATGTTTGATATCAGACTGTCCACGGGCTGAAACGTTTGATATCAGACTGTCCACGGGTTGAAATGTTTGATATCAGACTGTCCATGGGTTGAAAGGTGTGATATCAGAGTGTCCACGGGTTGAAATGTTTGATATCAGAGTGTCCATGGGCTGAAATGTTTGATATCAGAGTGTTCACGGGTTGAAATGTTTGATATCAGAGTATCCACTGGTTGAAATGTTTGATATCAGAGTGTCCACGTGTTGAAATGATTAATATCAGAGTGTCCACGTGTTGAAATGTTTGATATCAGACTGTCCACGGGTTGAAATGTTTAATATCAGAGTGTCCAGGGGTTGAAATGTTTAATATCAGAGTGTCCACGGGTCGAAATATTTGATATCAGAGTGTCCACGGGTTGAAATGTTTGATATCAGACTGTCAAGGGGTTGAAATGTTTGAAATCAGAGTGTCCACGGGTTGAAATGTTTGATATCAGAGTGTCCACGGGCTGAAACGTTTGATATCAGACTGTCCACGGGCTGAAACGTTTGATATCAGAGTGTCCTCGGGTTGAAATGTTTGATATCAGAGTGTCCACGGGTTGAAATATTTGATATCAGAGTGTTCACGGGTTGAAATGTTTGATATCAGAGTGTCCATGGGTTGTAATCTTTGATATCAGAGTGTCCACGGGCTGAAACGTTTGATCTCAGACTGTCCACGGGCTGAAACGTTTGATATCAGAGTGTCCACGGGCTGAAATGTTTGATATCAGACTGTCCACGGGCTGAAATGTTTGATATCAGAGTGTCCGCGGGTTGAAATGTTTGATATCAGACTGTCCGCGGGTTGAAATGTTTGATATCAGTGTGTCCACGGGCTAAATTGTTTGATATCAGAGTGTCCACGGGTTGAAATGTTTGATATCAGAATGTCCACGGGTTGGAATGTTTGATATCAGAGTATCCACGGGTTGGAATGTTTGATATCACAGTGTCCACGAATTGGACTGTTTGATATCAGACTGTCCACGGGTGGGAATGTTTGATATCAGACTGTCCACGGACTGAAACGTTTGATATCAGACTGTCCACGGGTTGAAATGTTTGATATCAGAGTGTCCAGGGGTTGGAATGTTTGATATCAGACTGTCCACGGATTGAAAAGTTTGATATCAGAGTGTCCACGGGCTGAAGTGTTTGATATCAGAGTATCCAGGGGTTGAAATGTTCGATATAAGACTGTCCACGGTTTGAAATGTTTGATATCAGACTGTCCACGGGTTGGAATGTTTGATATCAGTGTGTCCACGGGTTGAAATGTTTGATATCAGAGTGTCCACGGGTTGGAATGTTTGATATCAGTGTGTCCAAGGGTTGAAATGTTTGATATCAGAGTGTCCACGGGTTGGAATGTTTGATATCAGTGTGTCCACGGGTTGAAATGTTTGATATCAGACTGTCCACGGGTTGAAATGTTTGATATCAGACTTTGCATGGGTTGAAATGTTTGATATCGGACTGTCCACGGGTTGAAATGTTTGATATCAGACTGTCCTTGGGTTGAAATTTGTGATATCAGAGTGTCCACGGGTTGAAATGTTTGATATCAGAGTGTCCATGGGCTGAAATGTTTGATATCAGAGTGTTCACGGATTGAAATGTTTGATATCAGAGAGCCCACGGGTTGGAATGTTTGATATCAGAGTGTCCACGTGTTGAAATGTTTGATATCAGACTGTCCACGGGTTGAAATGTTTAATATCAGAGTGTCCACGGGTTGAAATGTTTAATATCAGAGTGTCCACGGGTTGAAATGTTTGATATCAGACTGTCAAGGGGTTGAAATGTTTGATATCAGAGTGTCCACGGGTTGAAATGTTTGATATCAGATTGTCCATCGGTTGAAATGTTTGATATCAGAGTGTCCTTGGGTTGAAATGTTTGATATCAGAGTGTCCACGGGTTGAAATATTTGATATCAGAGTGTTCACGGGTTGAAATGTTTGATATCAGAGTGTCCATGGGTTGTAATCTTTGATATCAGAGTGTCCACGGGTTGAAATGTTTGATATCAGACTGTCCACGGGTTGGAACGTTTGATCTCAGTGTGTCTACGGGTTGAAATGTTTGATATCAGTGTGTCCACGGTTTGGAATGTTTGATATCAGTGTGTCCAAGTGTTGAAATGTTTGATATCAGACTGTCCACGGGTTGAAATGTTTGATATCAGACTGTCCACGGGTTGAAATGTTTGATATCAGAATATCCATGGGTTGAAATGTTTCATATCAGTGTGTCCACGGGTTGAAATGTTTGATATCAGTGTGTCCACGCGTTGAAATGTTTGATATCAGGGGACATGCATTTAATGTGTGGACGGGTAATTTCGAAGGATATGTGAGGGGCAAGGTTTTTTACACAGAAAGTGGTTGGCGTCTGGATTGTGCTGCTGAGTGTGGGGGTATAAGCGGATACATTAAGGATTTTTAAGAAATGTTTGGATACTCTCCTGAATGTGAGGATACGGAAGAGAGAGGACAACGTTCCTCTTCCTATCAGAGCCCATCATGGTCAGATTCACCAATATCACACCGGTGTTCTCTGACCACTGCCTTCCCTGAGTCTCCTGTCACCTCCGGGAGGACTGGAATGCAAGCAGGGATATGTGGAAGCTGCTGACCCCAGAGAACATTAAGGAACTGAAGAGGGAGTACAGAGGTTGGAAAATCTTGAAAGCCTTCTGTGATTCCAGTGTTTACTGATGGGAAGCCACCAAGGAGAACATCAAGAGGTTCTTCTTCTGCACAGGGATCCAGAAAGCAAGGCAGGGCTGCAGGAACTGCATCAGCTCCAGTCAGAGTTGTGACAACTTCTCCTTCTGCAGTCCGGGGGTGGGGGGGGTATATGAAGTTGTGAGAGGCAAAAAGCTGGCAAACCCAGTACTTTGCTGCCGAATCCCCCAAGATCAACTTCCAATCCAAGGTCTGCACCGTGGAACAGGATGAGATGTGCCCACATTTCTTCTTCCAAACTGTGCACGGGGGTGGTCTGTGATCCACAGCTTTAAGGAAGAGGACGGCTCAGTCACATCCTCAAAGGATCTGCAAGTCCTTCTATGCCAGTCTGTATGACAGAAAGGCCACAGGCTCCAGACACTCCCAATGTCCCCTATCACGCATGTGTTTGACAATAGTGAGTGGCAGAGTCTGTAACAGCCACTAACCCTGGAGGAGCTGACTGGCTCCATCTATTTCTTTGACTGGAATAAATCCCAAAAGTGACAGCTTGCTGTCTGACTGGTACTCGGCTCTGTGGGACTGGACGGGCACAGACCTCCTGGAAGTGTACAGAGTTACTCTGCTAGCTGGCATGAGGAAATAATGATATCCTCATTTACAAGAAGAAGTGGACAGGGGTGGCCTCAGGAAATGGGACCCATTTCACTCTTGAATATAAGCTATAAGACCCTGTCCAAGGCTGTTCGAATAGGGTCAAGTCTGTTCTGGGACGGGTGATCTACCCAGACCAAACCTGTGCTGTGCCTGGCAGGAAGAACTTGGACAGTCTCGTGCTGATAAGGGACACCGTAGCCAATGTACAGGGCAGGGGATGGACGGCTTGCTGGTCAGCTAGGACCAGGAGAAAGCCTCTGACAGGATATCACACACGTATGTGATGGGTATTCTCTCCAAAATGGGATTTGGGGAGGGAATCAGGAAATGGATCCAACTGCTCTGTAGTGCAGTCCAAATCAATGCGGGGGAAAGAGATAAATTCCCCATCAAGTCTGGAGTCAGACAGGCTTGCCCTCTCTCCACTCTATTGTTTGTGTGTTGTATAGAAGCCATCAGGAAGGACAAGAGCATAAGAGGGATAATCCTATCAGGCAGTGGAGAGACCCAAGTGAAAACCTCCCTGAATACGGATGATGTCACCATCTTCTGTGCGGATCCAAGGTCAGTTTGCAGATTGATGACATCAGCAACTAGTCTGAGTCGACATCTGTGGCCAGGGTTAGCCGTACAAAGAGCAAAGCCATGCTCTTCGGCAACTGGCCCGATTGATGTGCCCCTTTGCCATCAGATCCGATTACGTGAAGGTGTTGGGGATCTGGTTCAGAGGGGCCGAGGCGTGCAACAAGAATTGGCTGGAATTGACTCGGAAGGTGAAACAGGATTTGGGACTGTGGGGGAGGGCACTCCCTGTCGGTAACCAGGAAGAACCTGGTCATCAGGTATGAGGTGCTCTCAGAGCTGCTGTATTTGTCGTGGGTGTGGCCCATCTCCTGCTCCTCCAGCTTGGGAATCACCCAACTGTCTTCAGGTTCATCTGGGGATGCAGGGTGGAGCAAGTCAGACAGGTCACAATGCTCAAGCCCCTGGACAATGGGAACAAGAACATAGCAAATGCCATGCTCACTGTTGTTCAAAGTACATTTATTATCAAAGTAGCTTAAGATTCTCCTCCTTTCAGGCCCCACAAAACAAAGCAACTCAAAAGAACACATTAAAAGTAGTCTGTCAAATACCCAATACCGAAAAAAGCATATTGTGCAAACAATAAAAATAAGCAAATTGCATTCAGAACTCGCAAACACGAGGAAATCTGCAGTTGCTGGAAATTCAAGCAACACACACAAAATGCTGGTGGAACGCAACAGGCCAGGCAGCATCTATAGGAAGAAGCACAGTCGACATTTTGGACCGAGACCCTTCATTCAGAACTGATGTTTAAAAGCGAGTCTGTCCACAGACTCGAAGCCACAGCCTCAGTTCAGCACAGAGTGGTGAGCTGAACTGAGCCAGCCTGGCTCGATACTCACCTCCGACCCCGACAACCCTGACCTTTGTAATCTGGCCCGGCACCTAAATCCTCCAGAGATCAGGTTGTTCCTGACTCTCGGGCCTGGGCACCGTTGCCACAGTTCGGCCTGCATCCAGTTCGACCTGGCTTCGATCAAACCCTTCCTTGCTTTTGTGGACGGGCCCGGGCTCTGCCTCCTCTCAGCTCAGTTGCATTGAATCATCTCCAAGTCTGCTCCAGCAATGGGTATACATTGGCCCACTCCCCGCACTCCGGCCCACCACACCACAACCGTACTGAATCTCTGAGACTTCAGGACACACCGATTGGTTATCAGAAAAAAGTGTCACTAACTAAGTCTCTAGTTGTTTTCTTCGTTTTGTTTGCCACTGATGAGAAGATGCTGAGTTTCACCAGCACCACCTTAAACCGGTGTGTGGCTGCATCAGGCTGTGTGTGGACACCAAGTAGCATCACGTGTCCCCGGTGTTGCGAAGGATGGGTCTGGCCCTGTTTCTGCACAATGTCCCAGTCAGCTGGACGTTGCTGCACTACCTGTCTTTCATGGAAAAGTTCTTCCAGAGCAATACCTTTGACCACAAGTCCATCAGGCAGTGGTCAACATGGAACGTCCTGCAGACATTGCAGGAGAAGGACTTGATGGACACAGTGGGGTGGTTTCCTGAGCGGACAGTCCAGACCATCTGGCAGAATGCCTCATTGCCAGGCCTCACCAACTGGCTCCATGACCTTGCCTGGCTGACTCCCAGTCAGATCCTCTCTGCATGCCTGACCATCACTCCCACTGCGGGATGGTGCCTCACCTCTTTGCTCACTGTGGGTTATCCAAGGAGGTGTGGAGGAAGATGAAAAGGTCTGGGTGCCGCATTTCAGCCCAAACAGCTGTGTAACAGAGGGGGAGATCTCTGATCTCCGGGCTGTATCCAGAGATGCTCACAGAGGCAAACATCCGGTGCTGCTGGCAGATCATCAACCTGGTGAAAAATGCTCTTTGGTCGGCACGAATCTTGTTGGTTTATCAGCACGTCGAGATGTTCAAGGAGGAATGCTGCTGACTGGCACATTCCAGGCTGCAGGAGTTCGTGCTGAGGGATGCACTGAACCTCGGAGTAGAGGGAGAGGGAAAGAAGCCCCTCATTTATTGTAGCATTTAATGGTGGCTGCGGTGAACCACGATAATGATCTGTGGGCTGAGGACAACACTTCTAAATAAACCTCTTTCAAATTACTCTCACTGCAAACTGCAGCATGTAATTTCCCTCTGAGCAATTTACTTTTAAATCAGCATAATGATCTTCAGGCTTCACAGTCACCTGAAGGTCTCGGCAGTCCAGTTTAAGCGGAAGGTTCATCACCATGCCGGAAGCGAGGCAGGTTGGGGGGGGTGTGTGGCGGACCCCAAACCAGTCTGAAACACAGAGGGATGAGGCCCCCTCTACCCAGCATTTTGGTAGCAAATGTGCAGTCGCCAGAGAACACGACTGAGGACCTGAGGGCAAGATTGTTGTATCGGAGTGAAATGAGAAACTGTTATATTCCAGGCCTGATCAAGATGTGGCAATTGCCAGTTACAGTTATCAGACCCGAAGGCATCTGGATTTACAAAATGGACCGAACTGCTGATTTAGAAAAGGCAGAAGGAGGAAGTGTGTGTTTTATGATAAACTATCAATGGTGCTCTGAAGTGGTGATTTTGTTGAACTCATGTTCCCGACTTGACTTGGAACATCTAACAGTCAAATGCTATCTGTTGTGTTTACCAAGGGAGTTCTCCTGCATAATCCTGACTGCCATTTATATACCACCAGCAGCCATATAATCAAGCACTCGTGATACTGCATAATGCCAGCTCCAAACAAGAAACAGTCCATCCCAACGTATTTGAAATCATAGTCAGGGACTTTAAACAGGATACTTTGAAGGAAACCCTGCCCAATTACCTTCAGCATATAACCTGTAGCACCAGAGGACCCCCAGCATACAAGACCACTGTTATACTAAGAAAAGGAATGCCTACCATTCTATCCACAGCCCGCATTTCAGTCGATCACATCACTTGATTGCCCTCATAACTGCATACATGTAGAGTCTAAAGACAAAAGCTCCAGAGATTAGGACAAAGAAGAGGTGATTATGGGAGGCAGAGGTGTGGCTATAGGATCGTTTTGAGTCAATGGACTGGGCTGTGTTCAAGGACTCATTTGTGGATCTGAATGAATACATCATGGTTGTCATGGACTTTATTAAAACAGCTGTAGACAGGTGTGTCCCCATTAAATCTTTCAGAACCTTCCCCCAACCAGAAGCCCTGGATGAACCATGAAATTTGAGGGTCAGATCAGAGGCCTTCAGGCCTGATGACCAAGAAAGTTACAAGAGGTCCAGGTATGATCTCTGGAAAACCATCTCTCGAGAGAAGTGGCAGTTCCAGACTGAATTCGAATCAACAAAGGATGCTCGACTGTGGTGGCAGGGCTTGAATACCATCGCCTCTTATAAAGTAAAATCAAACTACATAGATGACAACAGGGCTTCGCTTCCAGATGAGCACAAAGCCTTTTATGTTCATTTTTACTAGCAAAACATGGAGGAACCACCACAAACTCACACATCCCGTCTTCAGGAGGGTGAACCTATGGAAAGCATCTGGCTCATATGGGGTACCTGGCTGAGATCTGAAGGCCGGTGCTGATCAACTGGCTGGACTGTTCACTGAGATCTTTAACCTTTCATTTTGGCAGCCTGAGGTATCCATCCGCTTCAAGCAGGCTTTAATTATACCGGGGCCCAAGAAGAGTGTAGTATCCTGCCTCAATGACTATCATCCAGTAGCACTTACATCCACAGTGATGGAGTTTGAGGGAATGGTGATGAAACGTATCAACTCCTGCCTGGGAACGACTTGGATCCACTCCGTTGGAGCAACAGGTCGACAGCAGATGCCATCTCATTGGCTCTTCACTCAGCCCTGGAACATCTGGACAGCAAAAATGTTCTTCATTGACTATAGCTCAGCATTCAATACCATCATCCCCTCAAAACTAATCAATGAGCTCCAAGACCTGGGCCTCAATACCCCTTTGTGCAATTGGATCCTGGATTTCCCCACTTGCAGACTCCAGTCAGTTCAGATTGGCAGCAGTGCCTCCTCCATAATCTCCATCAGCAGTGATGCACCACAAGGCTATGTGCTCAGCTCTCTGCTCTACTCGCTTTATACATAATAACTGTGTGGCTAAGCACAACTCCTATGCCATACTTATGTTTGCTGTGGTAGGCTAATTCAAAGACGGTGATGAATCAGCATACAGGAGGGAGATTGAAAATGTAGCCGAGTGATGCCACAACTCACTCAAAGTCAGCAAGACCAAGGAGCTGTTTGCAAACTTCAGGAGAAGGCAACCAGAGGTCCATGAGCCAATCCTCATCAGAAGTGGAGAAGATCAGCAACTTTAAGTTCCCCTGAGTTCTTCGTTCAGAGGCCCTGTCCTAGGCCAGCAGGTAAGTACGGTTACAAGGAAGGTATGGCAGTGCCTCAACTTTTTTAGGAGTTTGTGGAGATTTGTCAAGTCATCTAAAACTTTGATGAACTTCTATAGGTATGTAGTGGAAAGTATATTACCTGGCTCCATCACAGCCTGGTATGGAAACACCAATGCCCTGACTCCTAGAAGAAGTAGTGGATACTAGTAAAGTACTCCCCAACATTGAGTACATCTACACGAAATGTTGTTGCAGGAAAGCAGCATTCATCATGATGGACCCCCACCACTCTGGACATGTTGTCTTCTTGCTGCTGCCATCAGGAAGAATGTACAGGAGCCTCAGGAGTCGCACAATCAGGTTCAGGAACAGTTATTGCCCCTCAACTATCAGGCTCTTGAACCAAAGGGGATAACTTCACTTGCCCCGTCACTGAACTGTTCCCACAACCCATGTACTCACTTTCAAGGGCTCTTCATCTCATGTTCTTGATTTTTATTGCTTATTCATTTATATTATTGTTTCTTCTTTTTGCATTTGCAGTTTATTTCCTGGACTCTGATTGAACATCAAAGTTGGTGTAGTCTTCCACTGATTTTATTGTGTTTACTATTCCATGGATTGATTGAGTATGCAAGAAAATGAATCTCAGGGTTGCATATGATTGCATATATACACTAATAAATTTACATTGACTTCTTTTCCCTGTGAAAAGAGGGCAGAGCTCAATGGTTTTTGGAGGCATGCAGATGACATAGTCTGCCCCTTGGGAGTGTGAGTCTAATAAAGGTCTGTGCTGGGCATGCTAATTCCAGGGATGATGCTGATGTCTCGAATGTATATATATATTTTTTCAATAGATATGGTAGATTTTGCTGATACAGCATAGGTTGTACTCTTCAGCTATCTGTTGTAGGTAAATTAGTTTATTAGTCACATGCACTGAGGTACAGTGAGGTCCATACAGACTGTTTCATTACACTGCATTGAGTCCAAAGGAAAAGAATAACAGAATGCAGAATATAGACCATATGACATAAGAGCATAATTAAGCCATTAGGCCCATTGAGTCTGCTCTGCCATTCCATCTGGACTGATTTATTATCCCTCTCAATCCTGTTGTCCTGCCTTCTCCCCATAACCTTTGGCACACTGATTAATCAAGAACCTATGAAACTTAAATATACCCAATGACTTTGGACCTCAGAGAGTACAGGCCCCGAGCCATCAAACATACAATAACACGAGGAAATTTGCAGATGCTGGAAATTCAAGCAACACACACGAAATGCTGGTGGAATGCAGCAGGCCAGGCAGCATCTATAAGGAGAAGCACTGTCGACGTTTCAGGCCGAGACCCTAACCTTTTCATCCTTGGGATTATACTCCTGAAACTCCCTCTCAACCCTCTCCAATGCCAGCATATCCTTTCCTAGATAATGAACCCCAAAACTACTCACAACACTCTGCATGGCTGACCTCGGCATAAGGACGTACAAGGTTAAAACTACTGTTACAGTTGTGTGGTGTAAGTGAACAATAAGGTGCAAAGCAGGCTCTACCCAGCCAAGTCTTCCTTCTGTTCCAGTAGACAGAAGATTACTTGCAAATACATAGCACTGGACTGAAGGACAGCTTCAATCCCACTGTTAGAAGACACTTGACCGGAAAATCTTTCATCTTACACATTCACCTCACCTGCACTGTACTTTCCCTGCAATTTTAACACTATTCTACATTTACATTTTCTTATGCTCAATATATGGAATAATTAAAACCTTTTCTCTATCTCAGCACAATAATAAACAAATTACAAATGTCAATGAAGAGCTACAATACAAATACATGGAACAGTACAGCACAGGAACAGGCCTTCAGCCCACGATGTTGTGCTGAATTAATTAAACTAGGAAGCAAATGGCCATCTAATCTCTTCTGCCAACACAATATCCATTATCAGTCCATCCTCCTCACATTCACGTGTTTATCTAAACATTTCTCAAAAGTCCCTGATAGATCTGCCACTAGCACTACCCCAGGTAGCACATTCCAAACATCCACCAGGAGATGTCACTCATAACTCCTTTGAAATTACCCTTTATCCTTAAATCATGCCCTCCGGTATTAGATATTTCCACACTGGGAGAAAGATGCTGTCTACCAATGTGCCCTCTATGGTGTGTACACGCACACCTTTTGCAGAAAGGAATTTAAACTGCACACAAAAGGTTGCCACCCTTTATCTCATTGGCATGCTAAGTACATTTCACAATCACATTTCCTTTTTCGGTTTCTGATGCGGATGGTGTTATACTGGTTTTATTGAATAAATTATTCTGTGCAGACTTTTGTCATCACTGGTCAAAAATTTGCACAGCCATGAGATTTTTGTGCACACTGGCCATTACAAATTAAAGGGAAACATTGCTGTCTACTCTATCTGCCTCTCATTCTTATAAACCTCGATCAGATCTCCACTCAGCCACTCCAGAGAAAACTCAAGTTTATCCAACCTCGTTATAGCACTTGCCCTCTAAACATCCCAGTAAACCTCTTCTGCATCCTCAATATCCTTCCTACTACAGGGTGTCCAGAACTGTATGCAATACTTCGGGTGTGACCTGACTAGTTTTATAAAGCTGCGACATAACTTCCTGGCTTTTGGACTCAGTGCCTCAACTAATAATGATAAACATGCCATATGCCTTCTTTCTTTGTAATTTATTTACTTTTATTGAAGTTCATCATCAAACATTTCCATAAAATGTATTTCAGACATTGTACATATACATCATATAATTATATATGTCACAAATCTCCACAAAGTACTTATCTGAGGTACACACTTATAGAAAAGAGTGGTGAGAAAAAACAAGCTAAAGGAAAGAACTATGTACAAGTAGGGAGTGATTTTTTTTTACAACATATTCATTGATCTGTAAGAATAAAATCAGGGGATGGGTAGTACCCATTCCTCAATGTTTTTCCATTGAGCATCATATGATGGGTTGCACCAACATATCACAGCTCTCAACTGCGCTGCAAAATAATAATCTCTAAGAGACAGTAGGCCCCATCCCCCCTTTTCCTTTGCTAATTGCAAAGTTTTGAGATAAACTCTAGGCCTTTTACCCTGCCAAATATACCTTGATAACATCTTGTTCCATTCATTGAATTGATTTTGATTAATCTCTATTGGTAGGGTCTGAAAGAGATATAACAGTCTGGGCAGTATATTCATTTTAATAGACTCAATCCTTGAACTGAGAATGAAAAAAGGAATCAGGTTCCATCTTGCCATATCTTCCTTAATTTTTTTATATAAAGGCTGATAATTACATTCTGATAATTTTGCAAAATCTTTGGGGATAATGATGCCCAAATATTTGAAAGACTCTGTTTGCCATGCCCAGGGGTATCGGCTTTCAATTTCTCTTGGTGGGCTATAGTAATATGAAAGTAATTGGGTTTTATCTATGTTGATCTTGTATCCTGATAATTGACCATATTGTTCAAAGGATTGCATCAATTTAGGTAAAGAGTATGTTGGTTGCCCTAGATAGATCAAAATGTCATTTGCGTAACAAGCCAATTTATGCTCTGTCCCTTTAATAGTAATTCCCCTGATATCTTTATTTTGTCTGATGTATTGACCTAATGGTTCCAGATATAGTAGTGGTGACCATGCACAACCTTGTCTCGTGCCCCTTTCTAGGATAAGACTATATGATAAATATCCATTGATTTTAATCCCAGCAGTAGGGTTGTCATATAGAGTCTGTATAATTTTAATAATTGCATCTTGGAAACCAAATTTATGTAAAACTCTGTAAAGAAAATTCCAATTAACCAAATCAAATGCCTTTTCAGCATCCACGCTTATCACTATTGCTTCTATTTTTTTTTGTATATGATCCATAACGTGAAGTGTCCTTCGTATATTGTCTTGTGTTTGACGTTGTCATATAAAACCGGTCTGATCGTTATGTATCAGTATGGGTAGAAACTCCTCTAATCGTTTGGCCATGATGGAGGTAAATAATCTATAATCTACATTAAGAATGGATATTGGTCTAAATGACCCGCATTCCATATTATCCTTGCCTTCTTTCAGTATAGCTAAGATTATTGCTTCCTTCCAATTGGGTGGCATTTGTGCCTTTTTTAGAGCTCAGTTCAGTGTGGGGAGTAAAACAGGAATTAACTCATTTTTAAATTCTTTGTACCACTTTGCCGTATACCCATCTGATCCTGGTGACCTGTTTAATTTAAGCCTATTAATTGCAGCTTTTAATTCAACTTCAGTTATGTCAGCGGTCATCGTTCTATTTTGTTCTTCACTTAAAGTGGATAACTCTAGAGCGGGGGTCGGCAACCCACGGCTCCAGAGCCACATGTGGCTCTTTTACGTCTGTGCTACGGCTCCCTGTTGTTTTGGGAAATAATTGGTTGTGGCGACCCTTTTCCTGGCACATCCGAACCGACTCACAATTAGATAGCCTACGGGGGTTTGCGAGCACAGAGCTTTGGAGCCTCTGCGCCATGGGGGGGCAGGTTGAGGGAGGCTTAAAAGTGAGGCTGAAGATTTTGAATAAAGTTTTTTCCTTCAACTGCAGTTACCGACTCCGTGTCGTAATTTTAGCGCTGCGTGTAGCACACCGCTACATGGTCAGTATTTAATTAAAATCTATTTTATGTTAGTTTGTTAGTTTCTGAAATGTAAATCTAAATTTGAAGATTATGGTGATCTTGTACAATCTAAATAAGACGTTGTGGCGACCCATTTCCTGACACATCCGAACCGGCTCACAATTAGCCAGCGTTCAGGCTAAGGGAGATAGCCTACGGGGGTTTGTGAGTACGTGTCTTTTGCAGCATCCGCGCCCATGGGGGGCGGGTTGAGGGAGGCTTAAAAGCAAGGCTGTTTAGTTCGAATAAAGCTATCTTTGACTGCAGTTTACTGACTGCGTGTAGCACACCGCTACAACGTGTTTTTATCGCTGGCTGTCCAGAGGGGAGGTGCTGAAACGCTTTGTCGCGTGTCTGGAAGAAGTGAAAACTTTCCTGGGCAGCAAAGGGCTCAACTTTCCTGAGCTGGAACAGCCAGAGTGGCTGGAAAAGCTACACTTCATGGTAGACATGACAGCGCACCTGAACACGCTGAACATAGCTCTTCAACGGGGTAAGGACTCACAGCCCTGCACATGTTGGAGGATGTTTTGGCATTCGAGTGCAAGTTGACGTTGCTTGCCAGAGATTTACAGAAAGGCACATTGTCTCACTTCCCCAATTTGAGAGAGTTCAAACAAGGTCACGACATGATAAATTTGGAGTATTTACATTCTGCAATCATCGCAATGCAAACATCGTTTGGGAAACGCTTCTGTGAGTTCAGAGAGGAAAAAAACACATTATCCTTCCCGGTCACTCCCCTAAGCATCGATCCATCCCTACTGAATACGACTGCATTGTCAGGTGTGAGTCAACCTGAACAAGTATGATAAATATTTTAATTGCCTATTATTTTACGTATATTCATATGTTTTCATTGTTCAGTGAAATAGTCCTTTTATTTTTCAGGTTGACAGCTGGCTGATGTTATTTTTGGTTTGCTGCTGGCAGCAAATTTAAGTTTGGCGTTTTTCCTAAATACAAGAAGGACTCAAATAGACGTTGAGTATTTTACTTAAAAGTAACCTTCAACCCAACGTCTTTTTTTCGGAGTTCAAAATGTTTTTGTTGCATGCAGAAATGTAATTTCGTTTTCTCTGCAGGAGTTCATCAATTTCATAAATGCAACACATTATAGTTTGTTTATACATAGCATAAAGGCAAAACAAAACGTTGTATGCAGTGTTATTTCATTTTAAATGTCAAACGGGTTTTGCGGCTCCCAGTGTTTTCTTTTCTGTGGGAAACTGGTCCAAGTGGCTCTTTCAGTGGTAAAGGTTGCTGACCCCTGCTCTAGAGAATTTAAGGTGTCATTTTGGGTTATGCTTCCCCCTGGAGCTTTGGAATATAGAGTTTTGTAAAACACCTCAAAAGCTTCTTGAATTTCACTTAGCTTATTTTTTTTATCATTTTCGTTCTTGGGTCCCTAATTCTATGAATTGTATTTTCTGCTATCTTTTTTTTCAGTTTCTACACCAGTATTTTCCCAGACTTTGATCCACTTTCATAATGTCTGGTTCAGAAACATTAAATTTTTCCTGATTTCTTGCGTAGCCAAACTATTAATTTCATTCCTAATTTTTTAAATTTCCTAATGCATCCTGTGCCAAATTCAATTTGTGTTTTTTCTCTAGTTCCTTCAGCCTATTTTGTAATTCCTCTAATGTTTTATTCCTTATTTTTTCTCTTATATGAAGATATCGATATAATTTTCCTTCTTAAGACAGCCTTCAGAGTATCCCATAAAATGGGAGGTTAAACCTCTCCATTATCATTAAATTCTAAGTAGAGACCAATTTCTTTTTTAATTTGTTCCTTAAAGTACGGATCATTGAGTAGACTTGAATTTAGTTTCCAAATAGTATTCTTTGGTTGTAGGTCAAAATCAACAAATAAATATATAGGTGCATGGTCACTTACATCTATTGTCCCAATTCCACAGGTGTTTTATTTTGTCTTTGTCTTTTTCAAATGTTATGAAATAGTCTATTCTTGTATATATAGAATGGGGAGCAGAATAATGAGTGTAATCCCTTCAGTCGGAGAAAAGGTCCTTCCATATATCAATTAAACCAACATCCTCAAAAAGTGTATTAACTTTCTTATGTAAGGATTTTGTTTCATAGGTTTTTCTATTGGAAGAGTCTAAGTTTGGCTGTAATTGTAAATTTAAGTCTCCCCCACATATCAGGAGACCTTCTGTTTCCGTTACCATAATATCAGTAATGTTCTGAAAGAAACCAATATCACTTCCCGGGGGTGCGTATATATTTAATAGAGTAACTGAATTTTCGTCTATATTCCCCCTTACCAGAATATATCTGCCCTCTTTATCTCCTATTTTGAATACTTTTTCAAAATTTAGCTTACTTGAGATAAGAATAGCAACCCCTCACCTATGTTCTGATTTATATGAGGAGAAAAACAAATTAGTGAAGCTCATTCTCTTTAGTTTTCTATGCTCATTATCACTTAAATGAGTTTCCTGTAAATATACTACATGGGCTTGTTCTTTTTTCATTTTGGATGTTCTGACTGCTGAACAGACCTGATGGAAATAGGGTGCAGAGTTAACCATTCTCCCCCCACCCCCCAAGAACTATGAACGATTGCTGTTGCTATGCTGCTACTGAGAGAGATGACACCCAGGCAAGAACATCTGCTGCAGATAAGAGGGAGAGAGAGAGACTGTTGATCTATTTTATTTTGACTCTTCCTGGATTATTTATCTTTCACTACAAGGACTTTACTTTGCTCGTTAACATTCCTCAGGAGACAGCAGGAGTGGCCTGATTTGATGGACACAGTCATTCAGAGTTGATGGATAGCTGAGACCCCTTTAGTAGGGATAAAAGACAGGTCCGGAGAGACACCCTTCAGACACACCAGTGGACACTGACTGAGTGTTGTGGACCCACAAGAAAGGTGGGGGCTTCGGAGACCGAATCAAGAGATCAGTCAAAAAAGCTCACAGTGTTACAGCAGGGCCGGTGGGGACTTGTGTGTGTGTGTCCACTCACGCCAGAGTGACAAGTCCACCACAGAAGAATGGTCTAGCTGAAGAACAGATGGGTCACAGCTGAATGACCACAACGATATGACGGAATAAGAAAGCAATAGGTTTGCCTGCTGCAGCTGTTACATCTCGCTCGCTCTCTCTCTCCAACGATTACAACACAACAACCATAACTACCTCAGCACGCATGAACTGAACTTTATACTTTTCTATGACAATTCATTTACCCCTAGACATTGATAGAGCTTGTTTATTATTGCTTATTATTATTCCTACACTTTAAAGTTTATTACTGCTAATTTGTTTTATATGTATATTTGTATTTTTGATACTGTATTGTGTAGTTTATTAATAAACATCTTTAGTTTTGGTACCACCCGACTCCAACGGATTCTTCTATCTTTGCTGGTCTGACACCCAGTTACGGGGTACGTAACATGGATAAAATTCTATTATGTTTGATTGGATTTAATAGCCCATTGACATTAAAAGAAATGAATTTTACTTTGTCCTTAGCCATCTGTATTTATCTGTCAATGTATCATTGAAATCAGCAGAATAAAACTTAATCGATCTACTCCCTGAACAAATAAGAACCAAGAAACACAAATAATAACAAAAATGGCAACGAACGTGTGATTCCAAGGCTGAGGTCTCTGGTAGATGACCCTGCGTTGAGCTAGAGGAAATGTCTAGCTATGGGGGACAACCCCTCCTACTTGTGAGCTGAAGGCCCCCATTGCAGTATTCATAAAAGTCAGTGAACAAATCCATTACACAGAAAAGATTTCCCTGTGTACTCCTCCTATATATACTCACACACACACATATATATACATATATGCATACATACACACACACCCATGCACATATATATATATATATTCTCATTTTGGTGGGGAAAAGGAGTAAGTGAGTGAATAAAGAATAACAACTAAGTAATATAAAATCCACATTATAATAAGTATTTCTCGAGATAGGTATATCACCGTGTACTTTTGCTTCCGTTTAGCTTCTCAACATTTTTAAAGTTAGTCAAACCTTATGGCTCTTCTGGAGGAGGGTGAGGGCTGTCTTTGGGAAACTCCCGGTCTCTCCCTGATATGCTTGTCTCCGCCTCCTGCCTTCTCGGTTCTCGCACTATTTCCCAAGCGGAGTGGAATAATTCCTCTGCCAGGCTTTCCCTTGGTTTGATCATGCCGACAGGCAACCCTCTGACATTCATGTCTGTAGTCACCTCTTCCACTGTCAGATACAGTTGGGTCCCATTTTGATAAAACACTCGAAGTTTAGCAGGGTACGGAGTTTGAAATCTAATCCTTTCTTGTTTTAATATTTGCTTTACTTCGGAGTATTCTTTATATTTCTGCAGGACCGCGGGGGGGGGGGGGGGGGGGATGGTAAGCTTGGTCGAAATATATTAATTTATTGTCTAAAAGCACCCTCTTTTTATCCCAGGCCCTTCGTAGAATCTCTGCCTTGGTACTGTATCGAAGGAATTTAATTATTATTGAGCGTGGCTTATCTGCTCTATCTTGGGTAGGCTACAGGAACAGCGCATGATGCACTCTCTCGATTTCCAGCTCCATAGTCGAGGGAAATTCCAGCGCGTCCTGCAGCAACTTTCCAACAAACTCTGTCATAGACAAGCCCTCCACTCCGGGAATGTTGTATATTCTGATATTTTTCTGCTGTGATCTTCCCTCCAGGTCAAGCAGTTTACCTTCTTGTTGATTTAGTATTTTTATTGTCTTACTTAGTATCCGCTCCACGTTTTGAACTCAATCTTCCACCTTTTCAATTCGAATCTCTGCCACCGCTATTTTTTGATTGATGTTGGTGAGCTCTGACTTAATATCATGTTACAAAGGATGAACAACTCTGATGGGCAGAAGGGTGCAGAGTTGCCCATGCCCCCCCCCCGCCCCCTTTTGGAGAATCGCAAACTGTTACTATTTCGATGCTGCTAACAAGAGAGTAAGACAGACAAAAGAAAACATGCCAGGACATCTGTTACTGATAACAGCCTGAGAGAGAGTTATGTTTATTTACCATGTTATGACTCCCGAAAGACTTATGGCTGCGGAGAGGGCTGTTAACGTGGTACCATCCTGCTCATTAAAATTCCTCAGTGGACAGCCAGAGTGGGCTGGTTTGATGGGTTGTCATTCAAACCTGATTTGACACTTTTATCGTGAGAGGGGATAAAAGTGAGGTCTGGGGTGACACCCCTCAGACGCACCAGTGAGCATCAGAAACCCACGAGAAAGTGTGGGGCATTGGGGACCGAACAGATCGGTCAATTTCACTCAGTACTTATAGCAAGGCCGGTGGGGGCTTGTGTGTGTGTCCACCCTTGCCTGGGTGATGAGTCCACCACGGAAGAACAGTCTAAAGGACAGAGGGGTCATACTTGAATGGCCACAAAAACACATCGATGGATCAAGATCATAAAAGGTTTGCAAGACAATAGCTGCCACTGTGATCGTCCTCTCTCCAATTACAACACATTGACCAACAACTACCTCAGCCTGTATGAACTGAACTTTATACTTTCCCATAATAATTCATTATCCCCTAGACGATTGAGCTTGTTTAATATACCCACACTATTGCTAACATGTATTATCTGTGTATTTGCATTGATATTGATTTGTCTATTTTACTAATAAACACTGTTGAAAATAGTACCACCAGACACTTCTATCTTTCTGGAACTCCCTTATTTCTCTCAAAATTTTGATATTTGCCACTTCGCCTAAACAAGGCCTAGCGTCCGCCTCACTAGCACATGGTTGGGTAGGAGAGCCGCTGGCTGCACTCTCGCTTTTTTTCCATTTTTTCCCCATTCTTGCCCCTTTTATCAGTTCAAACATTGTCGACAAATACTATATTTGATAGGTTAACGGGGCTTTAATACTCATTTTTCTGGAGGAGCTAGTGACTTCAGCTGCCATTCTCTACATTGACATCACTGGAACCGCCACATGCCTTCTTAACCACCTCATCAATCTTGCCCTTAAGTGTACTCTCTTTGCATTTGACCCCCCAAGGTGTAACACGTCACATTTGGCCAGGCTAAACTCCATCTGCCAGTTTTCAGCCCACATCTGCAACTGATCTATATCCCCATGTTCTTTGCCAGTCTTCTATGCTATCCACCTCAACAACCATCTGCAAGATTACTAACCTACCCATCTACATTTTCATCCAGATCATTTATATGTTACAAACAGCATTGATCCTATTACATATCTCTGTAACACCACTTATCAGAGTCCCTTCAACACTGTCTTCTATGGGCAAGCCATTTCTGAATCTAAACAGCCAATTCCTATGCAATTTAATCTTCAAACACCCTACTAAAACCAATGCAGACAACATCCACAGTTCTACCTTCACTCATAAAAACGCTATTAAGTTCGTAACATGATTGCCACACACAAAGCCATGCTGGCTCTCCCTGATCAGGCATGGTTTTGCAAATGCTCATAAATCCGATGCCCAAGAATTTTCTCCAGCAACTTCCTTACCACAGACATGAGGCTCACCTGTGTTTTCAGGTTTATTCCTGGTTCCTTTCTTGAATAATGGACATCAGCTACTTGTCAATCCTCCAGGACTTTGCCTGTGCTTAGAAGGCACAAAAATGTTGGTCAAGGTCCCAGCAATTTCTCAGATGGCAATTACCTTGGGTACATTCCATCAGGCCTTATCCACCTCAATGCTCTTTAAGACACCCAATACTAAACAAAATAACGGTGTGATGAATTAACCCATGCTGAGATATAAGCATACATTTCAGGACTCTGCTTCATATTTAAAAAAGACAGGACTCAGGCTGTCAGCCAAACTTTTATTTTCATACAGATCCAACACAACGTATCAATACATTTTAAAAGAAAGTGTTCGGTCTCTTGGTGGTAAAACGTGGCTTGTGCTGGCGACGCAGAATCCGGTGTGGGAGTGGGAACTTGATCTTGGAATCCTGTAAAGTAATTCAATTAATTAGAAAGAATTAGATTGCAAAATATTAATGTCTTGAACTTGTCTTGATTATGTCATGCTGTTTACCAGCATGTTTATCATAATGAATTCTCAAATGACATATAGAGATCAAAAGTAACAATAAAGCTCCGAAAGGTCTCATCCCAAAACACGGAATGTCTATTTCCCCCCCAGCATTCAGCATGTTGTATGTTGCTAACAAAGTAATACTAACAAAATAACTGGTTATGTGATTTTTGGACTGTAGTTTATATTGATCTTCAGTTTAATGTTTCTGTTGTCGATTGGCAGGTGGGAGATGTTACATTTTATGCGAAGGAGGGTTGGGGATTTGGGGTCTGATGTTTTTGGGTGTTTTTCTGTGTGGGCAATCTGTCAGTTTTGATGTTAATGTCGCTGTTCTTTTTCGTGAGGGAGCCATGGTTTTTCTGTATTTCATGGCTGTCTAGAGTAGTATCATGTATTGAAATGTAAACTTTGACAATAAAATGAGGGAACCAGAGGGGTGTGAGGAAAGGGATTTTAGAAACCAATGCCTTGTACACAAAGACACTGCTGATAACACACAAGCCAGAGATGGAGGCTGCCAGATATGTGGGAGCTTTAGAGGAGCATTGCCATTTTGAACTGACTTCTTCATCAGGACTGTTATTTTCCATAGATGCTGCATGACGTGCTGAGTCTCTCCAGCATTTTGTATGTTGCTGTGGATTTCCAGCATCTGCAGAAATCTTACTTTAAAATGGGAGGTGTGCTAGACCAGCAGCGAATACAATTAGCTGACTACGGGAGTACAGATAACATCAACAGCAGCTGGAAGAGAAGAGCTGCAAGGACCTAGAAAGAACTGCAAAGGTCCCCAGTGGATGAGGATTGAGGGGTGTATGATACACAAGGGGAAATTGTCAATAGTCAGGCTTGGCAATAGCACACTATGTGGTTGGAAGCTTATATACAGGAACAAATTTACCATGCCCAAGCAGACTTGCTTCCAAATCCCATTTTTCAGCTCTCGCATTTTGGTGCTTTCAGTCACTGCACATTGGCTTCATTTTACATGTGGTGGGGGTGTCTGCCCCACCACCTCTTCAGGCAGTAAGCTTTAGACCCCTATTACTTTTGCGGTCAAAGTATTTTCCTACAATGCTCCTAGCAAGAGACTTAAATGGATACTCCCAAGTGATTGAAGCCCCTTTGTCCAACATGACAAGTTGAAATGGAGCTGCTGAGTAGAGGATGGAGTTTCCAACAGGCATCCAAGACAATGGTCCCTGGTTCTCCAGCACTTCAATGGAGTGAATTTCTGCTCAGTACTGAGTGCAGAGACAGCAGAGATCAGAATCACTTTATGCCAGTATGTGAAACACACCACAGTTGATTGTGGTTCAGTGCCAAGCATAAAACACAGGGCAATACCATAACAGACACAGTAGCAACCAACGATTTACAAGCCAATAGTGCAGTCATGAGCAATCAACATTTAGCAGAAAGGTCACATGCCATAAACATCAATAATCAAACTTAATAAATGTGAACATAGGCATTCGTTAGTCTGAGATCATGAATTTGCCCCTTGGGAAGTTTCCAGGGCACAAGCCTGGGCAAGGTTGTACGGGAGACGGCAGTTGCCTATACTGCAAGTCTCCCCTCTCCACGTCACCGATGTTGTCCAAGGGAAGGGGAAGGGCAAGGGCCGATACAGCTTGGCACCAGTGTCATCGCAGAGCAATGTGTGGTTAAGTGCCTTGCTCAAGGGAAAACCAGCTGCCTTAGCTGAGGTTCAAACTAGCAACCTTCAGATCACTAAACCAACACCTTAACCACGCGCCACACAACGAACATATGAACAGGAACAAACAAGGTGAGCAGGAAAGATCATTTAAGATGCTACGTCAGGTGCCAGTGTAGATGTGGAAACTGGTGCATTTTCAGGTATTTTTGATTGACACTGTAATGATAAGGAGGAAGCTCAGAGGATTTATATTAGAGATATGACTCAGAACATTCACTACTCACGTGGAACTGCTTGACAGCAGGACGGCGACACTTGCTTGATGGAATCTCCTCCACCCTCATGATTTGAATGGAGTGAGCACGAGCACGATGGCGAGCTCCCATGTCCCGGTCTACAAGGGATGAGCAGAATGGAATCTTCAACAAATAATTAAACCACAAGTATTTACAATGCAGCCCTGAGGTGGTGGAGCAGCTCCAGTGAACAAAGTTCGTTCCTGACCTCAGGCATCATGCGTGGAGAATGCATGTGACTGATGTGTAAGGTAGGGAAATAAACCGGTCACTATAAAGTGCCCTAATGCATAAATGGCTGGCAGATCTGGAACGATTGATGGGAACAGATTACAGGAAAATTAGTAGAACAGGATTGCTTTGTGCTGACAAACTTGATGCATTCAAATAGCCTCCAAAATCATGTGAAATGGAAAATACACAGGAGACAATTATTTTATTGTCAAATTGGGTTTTTAGAACTGATCATATAGGTCCTTCAGTCCACAATGTTGTATGAACTCTTTAATTCATTCCAAGATCAATCTGATCCTTCCTCCTACATTACCCTCTCTGGCACAACGCCTACCACCCATGTAAAGCACCTACACCTGACATCCCTGGTGATTTTCATCCCAACACCATACAGATCTTTGTATTAGTCTTCAGTGCTTACCTGAATTAAATCAGTTATCTGTCACTTCGATCAAAAACCCACATAATTTCTAGAGCACAAAGTGACTTAGTACACCCACTAACTGCACATCAACATCCATGTCTCTCTGTACTTCAAATTTAACCCTCTTAACTTTGCAGTAAGGTTTATAATCTCCAGTCACTAGAAATAACCTAGCACCTAGCTGAACCGTGATGGTAACTGACTTGAATTTTCCCAAAGGCCTTATCTTCTAAAAGCAACACATTCCAACAAACTGCACTTGGTTTCAGCACCAAATATTGACTATTTCCCAAACTTACTGTGTATGTTATGGATGTCTGAAAGCTGTGCAATTACATTTAAATTGATCATTATACTTGACAATACACTGTTGAATTCGCAGGCCCAAACACTTCGATATTTAAAATAAAGCACCAGGACAATTTGTGGAAGTACTTTCAAAGTTTGTGTTGAATGTGCATGTTCCCCTGTGACTCCACAGCTTTCCCCGGGCCCTTCCACACCCCAAATGGCTGCCAGGTTAACTGGCCACCGTAAAATGTCCCAGGTGTGCAGGTGAGAGGTAGAATCTGAAGGGTGTTGGAGAGAATAAACCTTTGGAATTAGTGTGAAACAGGGAGTCGATGGCTTTCAGGACATTGGAGAACATGCTAATAGTGGTGGAAGCCAGGACTGAACTTGAGTCAGTGGAGTTGGCAGGCAGCAGC